>NC_133367.1:26240104-26279413 GCF_049309525.1 Garra rufa | reverse complement strand
GTAATCAATAACAATAATCAATATGATCTTCAATATTAACTCAAAGCAAAGCAAATCTAAAATAAGCATAAAATAAAGTTGTAACACACACACACACACATACACAGTTTAAATATAATTTTCATATCTTTTTTTATTCTTTAAGTCACATGTATCAAACAGGTTTAATGTTTTCCCCCCTTCAGTTCTCAAACTCTAAATGGTTGTTTCCCCCCAGTGTGAGATCACCAGAAAAACATCCCTATCCATTTTCACCCATTTCCCTCTTTCACCGTATTAGTACGTTACAGTACGAACCACACATATCAAACAGAAACAAATCCCTCTCCTCCAGTAAATAGAGATAGACAGATCCACATGGCAAATGAAGACATTACACACATTGCTGCGAAAAGCGGATTTCACGTTTGCCTTTTTTCAGTGGGATATTGCCAGTGTGGGCTTGATAGAAGCGTATGTTGTGGGAAGATAGTGAAGCCACAACAAAGGCGGCCTTGAGTGGAGGCAAGCAGCGGTGGTTCCCTTGGCAGGGCCGGGGCCCTCTTCATCCCTGGCACTGTCGTCATGAGTTAGTCACACCGCAGGAGAGGCCCCCGAACGGCCTGTCTGTCTCTGTCTGCCGCAGATGGGCACAATAGGCCTGGCACTGCCACACACCTCTGATCGTAGACATGAAAGCCTAATGATCGCGCATCAGCTGCGAAACTCTCTAAAATCATTGACTGAGGAGTCTTTTCATGTGCCTTGAAATGACGGACGGCAGCTCGTTGGCACCCCGTCTACAGCTTGAGCTGGGTGTCAAGTTGAAAGTTAGGTCATTCTCACGTCAATTGTTACATTTTTTTTTTCTCTTTCGGTGATTTACTAGAACGATACAATGGAGAAAGACAGGAAATTAGTGAAAAGAGAGGTCAACGTAATCCATGTCTGCTGGGTCCGTTTGTTCCGTCTATGGGTTAGTTCACACAAAAATTCAAATTCTGTCATTAATTACTCACCCTTATATCGTTCCAAACCTGTAAGACCCTAGCAATGCAACTGACGCATTCAAAGCCTAGAAAAGTCATAAAGATATTGATAAAAATAGTCTATGTGACATCAGTGGTGCAACAGTAATGTTATGAAGTTACGAGAATATTTTTGTGCGCAAAGAAAACCAAAATAACGACTTTAGTCAGCAATTTCTTCTCAGTCTTTTTAGTCTTCGCTGCACGTTCACAAGAGTATCACAACGCATGCGTGTGATGCTGCTGTCGAAAGAACCGGCGTTCTGATGTAGAAAACGGAAGATACGAAATTTGAGTAAAGTCATTACTTTTGTCTTCTCTGCGCACAAAAAGTATTCTCGTAGCTTCATAAAATTACTATTGATTAAACAACTGATGTCAAATGGACCATTTTATCGATGTACTTACTACCTTTCTTGGCCTTGAATGTGTCGGTTGTATTGCCGTCTATGCAGGGTCAGAAAGCTCTCGGATTTCATCAAAAATATTTTAATTTGTGGTTCGAAGATGAAGGAAAGTCTTACAGGTTTGGAATGAAATGTGGGTGAATAATTAATGACAGAAATTTCATTTTTGGGTGAACTATCTCTTAAGGCTGGGAGTGAAGTAGAAAGTTAGACCATTTTTGCATCATTTATGTTGTGTTTTCCCACTTTTGGCTCTTTGTTAGACTGATGTAAATGAGGAAAACAAAAAATTGTCATGTAGAGACGTCAGTTTTTCAATGGTGTAATATGGGAATTTGCTTGTGATCGACTTCTGATTGTAGAAAGCCAAATTATTGCACATCAGCCACAATACTCTGTAAAATCATTAACAGTGGAACACTTATTGAAATCATGGACTGCATCTCTTTGGGCTTTGTCGACGACAAGTTGGAAGTCCATTCTCACACCATTTATGTTAAATTTTTACATTTTCAACACAATATGATGGCGAAAGACAGGTAATTATTGAAAGGAGAGGTTAGTCTTGAACTGATGTAATCCATGATGTAATCTACTCTTCAACACTACTGTGAAACAAAGTCTAAACAAAGTCTGCTTATATCAAGATTTTACAGTTGCAGAATATGGAAATTGGTTTGGATTTCCTTCTGATAATACCTAAACTCGTGACTTACCTGTGGGAAAGTTTTTGCAAGATGCAAAATACTTACCAATAAGTACATACAGTGAGTAATAATTAATCTAAATAATAATTTGATCCCCTGCTGATTTTGTACGTTTTCCCACTGACAAAGAAATGATCAGTCTATAATTTTAATAGTAGGTTTATTTTAACGGTGAGAGACAGAATAGCAACAAAAAAATCCAGAAAAACACATTTCAAAAAAGTTATAAATTGGCTTGCATTTTAATGAGTGAAATAAGTATTTGGTCCCCTATCAATCAGCAAGATTTCTGGCTCCCAGATGTCTTTTATACAGGTCACATGCTGAGATTAGGAGCACTCTCTTTAAGGAAGTGCTCCTAATATCAGCTTTTTACCTGTATAATAGACACCCATCCACAAAGCAATCAATCAATCAATCAATCAATCAATCAATCAATCAATCAATCAATCAATCAATCAATCAGATTCCAAACTCTCCACCATGGCCAAGACCAGAACTACACAGGAGGATCTTGTCAATGATCTCAAGGCAGCTGGAACCATAGTCACCTAGAAAACAATTGGTAACACACTACACCGTGAAGTACTAAGGGTTCCCTGCTCAAGGAAGCACATGTAAAGGCACGTCTGAAGTTTGCCAATGAACATCTGAATGATTCAGAGGAGAACTGGGTGAAAGTGTTGTGGTCAGATGAGACCAAAATCGAGCTCTTCGCCATTAACTCAACTTGCGGTGTTTGGAGGAGGAGGAATGCTGCCTATTACCCCAAGAACACCATCCCCACCATCAAACATGGAGGTGGAAACATTAAGCTTTGGGGGTGTTTTTCTGCTAAGGGGATAGGACGACTACACTGCATCAAAGGGATGATAGACGGGGCCATGTACCATCAGGGGCAGGGCATTGAAGCCAGCTAGGGCATTGAAAATAAGCCGTGGATGGGTATGACCCAAAACACCCAAACGGGCAACAAAGGAGTGGCTCAAGAAGAAGCACATTAAGGTCCTGGAGTGGCCTAACCAGTCTCCAGACCTTAATCCCATAGAAAATCTGTGGAGGGAGCTGAAGGTTTGAGTTGCCAAACGTCAGCCTCAAAACCTTAATGTCTTGGAGAGGATCTGCAAGATCCTCCTGCGATGTGTCCAAACCTAGTGGCCAACTACAAGAAACGTCTGACCTTTGTGATTGCCAACAAGGGTTCGCAAATCATGTTTTGCGAAGGGGTCAAATACTTATTTCGCTCATTAAAATGCAAATCAATTTATAACTTTTTTGAAATGTGTTTTTCTGGATTTTGTTGTTGTTATTCTGTCTCTCACTGTTCAAATAAACCCACCATTAAAATTATAGACTGATCATTTCTTAGTCAGTGGGCAAATGTACAAAATCAGCAGGGGATCAAATAATTTTTTTTCTCACTGTATCACTGCAGTTTCTGACAGAAATTTAGACTAGAGGCCGTAAAAAAAAGTCTGATATATGTGACCCTGGACCACAAAACTAGTCTTAAGTAGCACAGGTGTATTTTTATCAATAGCCGAAAATACATTGTATGGGTCAAAATGATCAATTTTTCTTTTATGCCAAAAATCATTAGGATATTAGGTAAAGATCTTTTTCCGTGAAGATATTTTGTACATTTCCTACCACAAATCTATCAAAACGTAGATTAGTAATATACATTAGTATGAACTTCATTTGGACAACTATAAAGGCGATTTTCTCAATATTTTGTCCTAAATATTGTCCTATCCTAACAAACCATACATTAATGGAAAGCTCATTCATCAGCTTTCGGATAATGTATAAATCTCAATTATGGTCCAGGGTTACATATTGGAAAAAGACAGAAAATTATCGAAAGAGAGAGAGGTCAGTTTTCAACTGGTGTACTTCAAACTCTTTATAACTACAGTGATCGAGTCTGCTTGCATCAAAGACTTTACAGTGACGTGATATGGGAATTTGCTTGGGATTGGCCTATAATCATAGACATGAAAGTGGACAGCATCTCATTGGTGTTTTGATGTTTGCGCAAACTGAAAAGTTAGACCAATATAAAGGAGAAAGACAGGAAATTATTGAAGAAAGAGGTCAGTCTTGAACTGGCGTAATCCATTTGTACTCTTCTTTACTACCGTGATTAACAGAGTCCGCTCGTATTGAAGGCTTTTCAATGGCGTAATAAGGGAACTCGCTTGGGATCGTCCTTGTAGTTAATTTTCATCTCCGTCACCTGTCGGTTCCTGCATGCTGAGAGCCGAGCGTGTGTATGTTGGGAGAGGGACTTGTTTCCATATCCAGCTGTGTGCTCTGAGCTGCAAAATCGTTCCCTCTTCGTTTTTTTCTCCTTTTTCCCCCCCAGCCAGGAACAGCTGTCAGGTGTCTCGTAGTGTTTTTTAAAGTGTTTAGGGTGGGTAGGTTGCCTCGCACATCTGTTTGTCTGTGTACGTGAGGCTGTTTGTGTGTGCGTCAATGCCATTGCATTCTCACTGTGACTCTCTCCATTGATGTTTGCGTCCTTTATGCGCCCGTATCTGTGCTGAATGAACGCACGTATGCGACGAACAGTGAGCATGCGGTCTGGTGTGCTCCTGGCGGTCTGCGCCGCGATCAAACAGAAGGAATGAGGGGGAGGGTGAAAACGTGTTATATATACCCAGCATATGCCTGGCTATTGCAACAGCTTGCATATGGACCGTACTTGCCTGGAGGCTTGTTTTTAAGAAAGACTTTCCGTGAGTTCTGGACATTGGCGGACGTGTGGTGTGATTTCTTAGAACTGATTTTTTGGAATTCCCACATATTTAGGGATGCACAGATTTTTCTGATGTTTTGTTATGGCTGATAATGTCAATGTTATTGACTCCTGATTTTATCTAATAATGTTTTAGTTTTAAAGAACTTAAGCATCTTGGTTTTGCATGCCTTTAAATAATTAAAACACTTTTATTGTACAGTACATCAAAACAGTGTAAACCTGAAAATGTCACAAAATATGGCATGAAAAATGAATACATTTTAAAAAGGCACAGAGTTATTAACTTAGATACTAAATACAGACATTTTAATGTTTTGTGAAAATGGTGGGGAATTCATGGTTCCCATATTTATGGAAAAATGGAAACATGACAGTTTTAAAATGATGATTTCCAAGCCTGTTATGGCAATTAGTTATGTAAAGTCATTAAGTTATGTATTGGATACATATTTTATTATGCACAGCAATCAAATATTTAATCGGCTAGAAATGGCTCTTTGTGAGTGCAATCTCTGTTAACTATTTATTGATTTTTACTATTTATCCAATAATTAAAAACAAATTAGTCATAGAAATGTTTAAGTTGACAGGTAAATGAAATAAATAATACTAAAATATCCTGGTGACAGTGTTGCTAACTATAAAAATGCATTCTGTCACAAATTGGTCATAGAAACTATATTTTAATAAATTATATATATATATATATATATATATATATATACATACACACACACACACACACACACACACACACACATAAATTATTGCATATTGCTCAAATTTAGGATTTCTAAGTTTTTGTTATAATCATAAATACATTGGTCATAGAAATAAATATATATATATATATGAACAACTATGACAAATTTATGATATTATTATGTATTTTCTCTAAAATATACTGTTCTCAAATTTAGGATTTCTAAGTTTTTTGTTATAACTATAATTAAAATGATTATAGATTTTTTTTAGATACTATATACACACACACAATTTGCATAATTGCATAATTATTTATTTGTATTTTCTCTAAAATATACTCTACTGTTCTCAAAGTTTTCTGTTATAATAATTAAATTGATCATGAAAATGTATTTATATATTATTTATTTATAGAGAATTATATACACAAATACACACACATACATATACACATAATTTTTATGACTAATTTGTGATTGTTTAAATATTGATTTTTTTTGTTTCTCAACTCTAAAATATATTCTACTGTTCTCAAATTGAGGATTTCTAATTTTTTTTGTTATAATCATACATTGGTCATTGAAATCATACACACAACTATGACAAATTTATGATTATTGCATAATTATTTATTTGTATTTGCTCTAAAATGTACTCTACTGTTCTCAAATGTAGGATTTCTTTTTCTAGTTTTTTGTTATCATAATTACATTGATCATAGAAAGTATATATATATACACACACACACACACACACACACACACACACATACACACACTATTTCTCTGACTAATTTATGATTATTGTATAAATATATTTTATATATATACTCTTCTGTATATTTTGTATACTGTTCTGAAATTTAGGATTTGTACGTTTTTGGTAGTTATAATCATACATAACTTGGTCATAGAAATTTGTTATGGTGTGTGTGTGTGTATATATAACTAAAATATACTCTACTGTTCTGAAATTTAGGGTTTGTAAGTTTTTGATTATTATAATCATACATAAATATATTGGTCATAGAAATTAGTTATTGTTGTGTGTGTGTGTGTGTGTGTGTGTGTGTGTGTGTGTGTGTGTGTGTGTGTGTGTGTGTGTGTATATGTGTATATATATATATATATATATATATATATATATATATATAAAACTAAAATATACTCTACTGTTCTGAAATTTAGGATTTGTAAGTTTTTGCTTGTTATAATCATACATAAATAAATTGGTCATAGAAATTAGTTATTTGTGTGTGTGTGTGTGTGTGTGTGTGTGTGTGTGTGTGTGTGTGTGTATATAACTAAAATATACTCTACTGTTCTGAAATTTAGGATTTGTAAGTTTTTGCTTGTTATAATCATACATAAATAAATTGGTCATAGAAATTAGTTATTGGTGTGTGTGTGTGTGTGTGTGTGTGTGTGTGTGTGTGTGTGTGTGTGTGTGTGTGTGTGTGTGTGTGTGTGTGTGTGTGTGTGTGTGTGTGTGTGTGTATAAAACTAAAATATACTCTACTGTTCTGAAATTTAGGATTTTTGATCAATTAAAAAATTCCTTGCTGAATAAAAGTATTACATTAATAATAATAATAACAATCTTCCTTACTTTACTAAACAGAAATTGCACTTTTTAAGTATAGTGTATAATAATTTAAAAACAAAAAACCTTCAGTTTTAGAAATTCATTAGTCAAATGTCTCAGGAACTTTGATAAGCATTTAGTAAGATGGCAGAGTTTAGTGATTAAATAGATAAAAATAAACCCTTACAACATTTCCTTCTAATTTCAACCTTATCTCCTAGCAAAAATAAGAACATTTTATTAATATTATTAATAATTAATCATAAACCCTGTGCGGTTTGTACAGAAGATGGCTGTACACACACACAGTCAGTGAGTTTGCTCTTCATAACTGCTTGTGTGTGTTTCCTGTCTCCTCACACCGTCGTAAGGCCCATCTGTCTCCTTTCACTCCTCTTTATTCTCACAACTGCCTCTCGTCTTATCAAGGCCTCTGTCTGCAGTGCACCGCACTCATTAGAACCGTCACAAGCACCGCTCTTCATTAATCTACGCCCAATCTGTCTGAGTGAAAACAGGCCTTTAAACACCACATCAGTCCTATTGTTCACAGTATTTGTGGCGCTTGGAAAAAAAAGCCTCACTTTATTTATCGAACAACACACAGCGAAGGCGAGCCGAGTCGTGCCTGTTAGCTTTGTGTTTGTGAATGAGGAGAGAGCGCTGTGCAGGCCTGACTCACACATCTCCCGTGTGTGTGTGTGTGTGTGTGTGTGTGTGTGTGTGAGGGGGGTAATACTGTGGGCCAATCCTGGCCGGATTCCAGCGCTGGCATCTCAGTGGCAGCAGGTGGAGCCCACTGCTTCCAAACCAGCACCAGCACTCCTCCCCCACCCCGTCTCACCCGTACAAACACAAACACACACACGGCAGCACCACGGCCACATTCACTCAATGCTGATTAAACTATAAAACGCTGATTCTGAAGTCAAAAACATGTAGAAAACGGGTTTATTTTAATCTTTTTTTAATATTAAAGCAACATTCCAGGTTCAGTGCAAGTTATGCTCAGTTGACAGCATTTATGGAATTTAGTATTGTTCTTGTTAACTAATACAATTAAAAGTCAAAAATCATGACAAAATAAATGTGAAATATATATATATTTGCATTATTCTCAACTCTCAAACATACTCTACTGATTCTAAATTTAGGATTTGTACATTTTTGTTTTCTTAATGTTTTCTAATGTTATCAAGGTATTTTTGGGGGGAAACAATATTATTTGATGGATTCTTTGATGAATAAAGTTAAAAAGAACCACGTTTATTTGGAATAGCAATCTTTTTAACATTTTAAATGTCTTTAGTGTCACTTTTTTTAATTATAAAAAAAATAAATGTGAAATAAAATTATTAGATGAAAAATCTAAATGAAAATTTGAAAATAAAACTAAAATTGCATTTAAAATAAAGCTAAGTTATTAAATATGTGACTCTGGACCACAAAAGCAGTCTTAAGTCGCTGGGGTATGTTTGTAGCAATGACTAAAAATACATTGTATGGGTCAAAATTATCTATATTTCTTTTATGCCAAAAATGATTAGGATATTGAGTAAAGATCATGTTCCGTGAAGATATTTTGTAAGTTTACTACTGTAAATATATCAAAACCTAATTTTTGATTAGTAATATGCATTGCTGAGAACTTCACTTGGACAACTTTAAAAGCGATTTCTCCGTATTTTGATTTATTTGCACCCTCATATTCCAGATTTTCAAATACTTGTATCTTGGCCAAATATTGTTCTATCCTGACAAACCATACATCAATTGAAAGCGTATTTACTTATTAAAAAATGTACCCTTATTACTGTTTTTTTTTTTTTTTTGGTCCAGGGTCACTGAACATAAAAGTATAAAATGCTAATAAATAGTATATAAATAATACTAAAATATCACTGGTGACAATGTTGATAACTATAAAAATGTATTGTTCCAAAAAAGAAAAACTGAAAATAAAATTTCACTCAGATATTGCTAGTAAATTTCATAAACGATCGCAAAGTATTGGAAAATAAAACTAAATTCAATGTAATATTTTAGAGTGAAAATATATGTATTCTTTGTTTTATTTATTTAGAAAAATAATTTTTAGGCATTTTAGGGACTTGTAAATGGGATCTTTTTTGAGGGGTTAAAATACTTTTAATGCAATAAAATAAAATACTTTTAATGCATTAATTCTTATGCATGTGTAATATTTGAGCTTTTTACAGTCATTTTGGGGCTTTACGGTGTTGTTATGATGACAAAATAGCATAATTTATTTTATTTTTATACAGCAAAGGTGATTTGTTTCACATTTAAATCATTTTAACATGTAAATTGTTTTGAATTTCATATTTTCCCTAATTGACTTCCTCATTATAACAGTTTTTTGTTTGTTTGTTTTAATATACTTTTTTTTTTGAAGAAGTGACCATGAAACAAAATAGTAGGTGATTTATATTTCATTTTAAAATCATGTAAACACTCATTGTTTACATATTGAAATTGAGTATTTTAATGTTTACAAATGGTCCCAAGACAAAACTAAACTAGAGGTGTTTCGTTTTGCATACAGAGAAAGTACTTCCTCCTATCCATTTTTATTTATTTATTTTTGTTCTTGTAACAAAAAAAAAGTGGGTGCAGACATTTATAAATTTTATGGGCCTGGCTTCTGGTCTCATCTGCATCCAGCTATTATTAGCTTTACAAAACAGATCGTTTTTCTGCTTGATGTTGCTAATTGGTGTGTCTTACTATATTATTTTAATGTATTATCTTAATTTTGAACACTGGTTTGTAGTACAAACTGTTTTAACGTTCACTGCAGGTTGTTATCTCGTTATTTCCCTATAGAGGCAAATGAACCGAAGGTCTCACCTAAAGGCTGACTTTTGCTTTAAAGAATAAGAAAAAGATAGAAAAACTCAATGTCTCTAATCCAGATTTTAAAAAATGAAAAAACTAAGAAAACCATATAAACCATATATGGACTATATATAAACCACCGCCATTTTAAAACTGTATTCCGCCTCCCTTCAAAAGTCACCTGTTGTTTCTCAGACATGCAAACTCTTGAGTGTATTAAAGCTTCGGCCTATTTAAACGCACAATAGCACTAGAGTAAGGAGATCCTCTGTCGTGTTTCTTGTTGTTTATTCATAAGGCCCGGCTTGGCAAAGCCCCGAAGGCAAGCTGCTATAGCTCTGGATAATGTTATTACCCTCCGGCTGCCTAAGCAGAACTGTAGCCCCGGATCCCCTCATCTGCCCCCATCCCACAAAACCCCTGCCCCTCAGAGCCGCCGCTCCAGGTGTGTGCCGTTTGAGCGTGGGACTCCCGAGCTTGGGGTGGTATTTACATTTCAAGCCGGCAAAAAGGCCACCTGGATAGAAGCTGCATTTATCATTCTCAAACATGCATCATTTGGGTGAACAAAGTAAATGAGAAAAATGTCTTATTTCTAGCTTTTTTGCAGTGCGAGTGATATTGTACAACACTGATGGACAAAGCACTCTTGCTGAACTGAAGGGAGCTCAGCATTACAGGATATCAAAGGGGCTTCTGTATAGAAAGATCACCCTCTTGTGGCTTTTAATGGAATGCAGGAAAAAGGTGAATTAGTTACACATCTCCAGTTAACTCTGGACTTGAGATCAGAGCCTGCAATAGCGTATTACTGAAATATTAGTCAAACAAAGTATTATTTGTTGGACTGACGAAATGTTTTAAACATGGCTGTCTTTCAGTTATTTGGAATTGTTTGACATAAATTTAGCCACCTTATTCTTTAACGCGAAGCTAAACCTAAGGGGGCGACTTCCGGTTCATTAGCCGCTATAGGAAATAACGAGAAGTATAAACGGTAAAACTGTTCTCACTACAAACCAGTGTGTTCATAATTAAGATAATACGTTGAAATAATATGGTAAGACACAGCAGTTAGCAACACCAAGCAGCAAAACAAGCTGTTTTGTACAAATAGCTGGACGCGGATGAGACCGGAAGCCAGACCCATTAAATTAACCTGGATTTACGGCATAAATAGGCGGATTGTTTACCACAGACACACAAGCAAATAACATATTTACCGTTTAAAACACACTTAGGTAGGGCATTTGTTAGGCTTATCTTCAGTTACAGATTTCTAATTATTAATTATATGTAACAACTGTGTCTAAAAAGCTTATTTTTATATATTTAATCTTTTTGAAAGTAAGACGTGTTGTATTTACAGTCGGGTCAGTTCCGGTTTCAGCCTCTAGGTGGAGTCTCTACCTATATTTGATGGCTGACCGGTTATACTGAGGAAAGACTTCGGGCTAAATTAATGAATTATGATGAGCATTGAGTCGATTATAAATAATCATTTATATTCTAAATGATATTAATAATTACAACAACAGCTATTATGATAATAATGAAATGCTTAATTGTTTTTATGACGCTGTTACCATAACACAACGTTTTGGGATTATATGCATGAGGTGATACGTTAATAAATCTTTATTGGAATAATAAAAACTATTAGGCCTATTGTTTAATAATATTATTATTATTATTATATTGTACGATTAGTACTTGTTTTTAGGTAATAGTTTTATATTTGGGTTTAAAGGACAGCAGCTGGAATTGACATATTTTAATAAGTTCTGCTCTACATTAGATGTTATATTTTTACTCGCCTTTACTTAGAAATTACTTTTCTTTTTTTCTTTGTACAGCTTTTAATTATCGTTAAACATGGTTATAGTTAAAGCGTATTTCTCATACGAGTAATTTATCTCTTTTTAGTTAATGCTAACAGTTTCCTTCACACTCATTTGCATAGTGTGTGTTTATGGTGTTTTATTATTTTGTTATGAGTGTGATTATGAGCTGGAACTCGTCAATTTACAATTAATTTTCGACTGACGCATCCTGCATAAAGAGAACGGCTGAATCTGACAAGAATGCCTTTATGCAAATAAATTAAATATGTCAATATTTCGAGTTGCTGCTTTAATTTATTTGCATATAAATTAAGATACGTGCTTTATCATGAGAACTGCATGAGAATATACATTTTTAAAAGCAATATTGACACTCCGATTTTTTTTTAAGGAAAGAATCATGACATTACTTCACTTGCGTAATATATATATATATATATATATATATATATATATATATATATATATATATATATATATATATATAAACACGTTTTTAAAAGTATAATGGAAATAATTGTCATTCGTGCGAATTTATAAATGTCAACTTCTCGCATTTATTAAAAAAAAGCTTAATTGTTCTTTTTATTGGCCTCACTTGTGCTAAACAACATTAACTCATACCTTACTGCTTTTTCATTTACTTCTTACACAGTGCGTTTTGCTCACATTGTGGATAGTTTTTCATTAGATGGCGGTCTAACGCTGAGTTTTATGCCTTTTTACCCCTGAAGACTATCGAGATGTTCAGTGAAACTTTTTTTTTTCCCCCTCCACACACAGATTTCCACAAGCGGACTCGTCTGGCAGCGATGTGCTTTTGCACCCGAAAAACCCGAACGCATTCTCAAATAAGACCTTGCAGATGTAGCCTATTCATGTTTTTCTTTCTTTTGTCCTAATAGTGAATAAAAAAAAAAGTGATTTGTACTCACGTCCACCACACAAGTTGAGGAGAAACTCAATCCAAGTGGGATAGGTGCCTTACCTGATTTGGTCCCGTGACTTTTGCCACATTAAAAATGCGCAATAAAACCCGAATTATAGTTTCGAAGAGTTCAGTCCTTGCAGTTCGATCCGTTGTCCTTTACACACTGCAGTTTTTTGCTTCGTCTTTGCCACTCTGCCTCCAAAAGCCTTGGCACAGTTGCCTTGGCATTCAGTGGCTTCTCGTAGAACTTGGCAGAAAATACTATAAAGGCGTCTCTAATGTCTGCCACAATTAGACGAGACAAAATTATGTGAATTTTAGATATATATGTTTTATTATAAATGTACTGTTTTTTTTGTTTGTTTGTAATTCGAGATTGTTCGCTTGATAACAGACAAAAGTCTTGCTTCATAAAGTGCCAAGAGAAAATGGCTAAACCTGAATAAGCGGTGAAGGTTTTGTCGCTCATTTATTAATGTGTTAGATTTCTTTTCATTTTATAATACCACTTAATAGATGTAAATTAATTTATAGTGTAACAAAAGCAGGGTCATTCTATAACCAAGTATGGGTTTAATTTGAACTTTTTTCCAAACTGTTCGTTCGACAGTTCGTCTTGTAAATGTATGTTAATTCCCGATAATTTAATTTATTTTGTCGTTTTACAAAAACATATCTTCTGAACTGCTTTATTATTTAATAGTTTTCACTTCAGTCAGTTCACCTGACTTCCCGCGTCTTCGTCAATAAACACTTCGTCATCAGGCCTATAGGAGCTGTTCAGCCAATCAGTGCTGAAATCGATATGTAAATGTAAATTTAACGACGTAAAAACACGTATTTACGATTGTAAATATTTAAATATCTGTGAATAGTTTAAAATCAGTCCTCAGGATTTTAAGGCCTGAGTTGGCATTTGAAGAAGCTCCACAAATCAAAATAATATCTGTTGTTTATTAATAGCATAAATCTAATCTTGAAAGAGTTACTGAGTAAAAATCTGAATATTTTAGACCTAATGATTTATCCAGTTCTCTCCATTTTCTAGGCCGCTTTTAAGATTGGTAAAGGGTGCTTGATTAAATACAGGTGGCTGATCTGTCGACACGCAGTTCATGTGTAAAAATAGGCTAAACGATGCAACGCGACTCCTGTTTCAACATAAGCGAGACGTCCAGAACCCGTTACCGTTCAACAGTAGAGTTCCTGTTTAAATTACTACGTTAGCGGGACCTGGAGAATCGATTGCAACTTTAGTGCTCTAGTCCAAGTCAAAGTGCACACCTGGGTACCTGTCAAACATCCAGAAGTGGAAAAGAACATTTTTGTGTGTTTTGGGAGAACGGCAAGAGCTTGCTTTACAACAAAAAACTATTGTGTGTGTGTGTGTGTGTGTGTGTGTGTGTGTGTGTGTGTGTGTGTGTGTGTGTTTATGAATAATCATTCTAATAAATCGGTGCATTTCAACGACAACACAACAACAACAAAAAGATTATTTGCAAAGCAAATGTCTTTAAATATTTTAAATACTCTATCAAAGATCATGTTTAAGTGCTAATAAATTTGATGCCATCTTAGTTGAAATTTAAGAAAAATATATCATATGTAGTGTACTGAGATAAGTGTCAAGGTTGACAGGAGCATGATACCTGATTTTTTTATTTTTTTTACGCTATTACTTGCTTTTATCGCTCAAGGTGAAGACATCTGAAAATAACAAATACAGAATAATTGCTTTTACTTATTGTTTTTTTTTTTGTAATCTAAATATGTCAGTATTGTAGATGTATCATGAAGTTTGAAACATTTCAACCTCAGGTCTAAGTCTGACAGACCGTGTTGCAAATTTCGAGCCTTTGCAGTCCCGTCAGGCTGTCAAAACAAAACGATATCATGAAGATAAGCGCTCTCTCTATTCCCCATCTAATTTATTTGTGTTTCCGCGAGGCTGTTTACCGACAAACCGAGTGTCTGAGGGAGTTTGTCTTGCGGCGTGCAGGAGTGGTTGCCGTCACATGTGCGTAAAACTTGCCCAATAGAGACGTGGTGAGCTTTGAATTTCACCGCTTTGCCCAATCACAGAGTAGCTCATGAAAACACCAGAGGGACGAACGTGCACCTGCAGCAAGTTAGTGTGACTGTGAGTTGTGGGCATAATTAATATCCAGTTTCATATCATTTTTATCATACACAGTGCTGTGTTAATAATCACTTCCTATCTTAAGATTTAACAAAACTGGTTTTCATGTTTGTTTCACGGTTAGGATTTTGATGCACCTCAAATGCTTAACTTTGTTGAATCTAAACAGACTGATATTTCATTTAGAATATCATCCTGTCCTTCTAAAAAAAAAAAAAAAACATTTTCTGTGTGCACTGAAATGAAACCTGCACGTTGCCGTTTCCTAGGGGGCGCCCGACTGACTTCCAGGCGAAAGTGGTTGGTTGATAATAAAACGCTGTTGAGTGCCAACCCAACTAATTACATGAACTAGGTTTTCTTATTAATGATGTTTGCACGTTCGGTACACGTGATTAGAAACATAACATTGCATTTGGCAGTCGCTTTCCTATCCATCAGTGTCCATTCCTTACTTTTAAATCACCGGAGTTGGACAAAACATTCCCAATTTCATTTTGTGTGGTCTATTCCATTGGCTCTTTGAAATATCAAAATCTCATACATAAATATTAATAGGCATATGCTCTTAAGGAACACGCCAGCCGCACATCAGTCTCAAATAGTTTCAAGACAGGCCTCACAGAAATGAAAGATGATACTGAAAAGACTGGTGCTTATAACTGGCCGTTTCAAAATAGGCTGAAACAATGTTGAGGAAAGAAATGCTGCGTATGAAATACGTGGGTTTGGATACACATACGTGAGCATAGGGAACAAAAATAAGCATTTATTAATGTATTGATGTTGTAGTAATGGAAAGGTGCTTACACAAAAATAAAGGTTCTTTATTGGCATTCATGGTTCCACGAAGAACCTTGAGCATCAACCAGAAAAGATTCTTTATAGTTAAAGTTATTTTAGATTTTTTTTTAAATGTTCTTCTAAATGGTTCTTTTAAGAAATGTTCACTAAAAGGTTCTTTGAGGAACCAAAAATGGTTCTTCCATGGCATCACCACAAAAATACCCTTTTGAAGCCTTTATTTTTAAGTGTATAAGCGGTTTATCCCGCGATTATTCGTAAGGCAACGTTATATGACGTTCAATGCTGAACATTGCAGTCGGTTTCTTTTTAGTGAATCAAACAAAGCGCAAGCAGTATAGTCTGATTTCCAAATGAACGACGGACTTTTAATTGAATTTGAAACGTAAAACGCGTAAAGTCTAGTCCGATTCTCAGACGTATGACTCTTTTGAATCGATTCTTTTAGTGAATCAACTGCATACATGACCATGATTGTTCGGCTCCCGAACATCTGACTCTTTTGAACTGATTCTTTAGTGAGGCAAAAAATAATTAGCCGTGAATATGAATCTCGCGTACTTTCTCGAAATGAGGCAAGAATTGTGCTTAACGCTGGTGAACCTTAAACCAGTTGATTGGTTGTTGGTTCTATTTAAAGATACATAGCATTTTGTTTTGTAATCATTGTTTTTTATTATTGTTAAATGTTATCACAATTGATTTAGTGTTAGTTAATTTATTATGCATATGAAGCAGTTGCACGTATGCTGTTTCTAAACATTCAAGGTGCGAGAACTGCATTAAATGTATTGCTTATTTGTAAAATCTGAAAATATCATTTGACTAAAGGCAGTGAATGCAACAAGAATGTTTTTAAATTCACTAAACGCTTATTCCTCAAATAGCTTAATCCTTTATGTTTAAAATAAAAGCGGATGAAAATCTTCAAAATTCTTTGCCAATTACACGTCAAAATATGTAAGTGAAATGTATTATATCGCACTTTCTGCATTATAATACTTGGTGTACACGGCATTGGCAGTGCACATTTCTCTTGTCCCGCATGTGTATGGCTCTAGTGCCGATATTGAGGGCGCTGTGCTGATGGAAGAGCCCAAGAGTTTGAACGGCAAAAGTGAACGGGAGCTTCGTCTCAGCGGACTCGAATCGTGCGCGCTTGCTTCACTTTTTTTCTCTGGCTCTCTCTCTCCCTCTCTCTCAGGTCGAAACTAACCACGACACAAGTGGCAGCTTTTGCAACAGGGGGTTTTAAGGATATTACAATCTTCCTAAGCATGCCGAGCCCTCCTCGCTGCTCGTAAATCCGCCTCAGTTTTGCTTCGCACCGCCACATGCCTCACGGCGGATACGAGAGAGCGCACGGCGCGGCGCTATAAGAGACAGCGAAGAATGAATCAAACGCGACTTTTCTAACGCATCCGGACGACTTTTTCTATCCTGTTTTTCTATTCCAATGACCGCAAGATGAAATAATCGCTCCTCTCGGCGCTTCATCAGCACTGTTTCACTCATGGCTCTGTGAAATCTCCGCGTACTTCCATCCATCCGTCGTCGGGACTTTTCTCTAAGGCTGCACTTGATGATAATGCCGAAAGTTTGGATATACGGCTTTAACAGTACAGTACAGTAGATGTGTGTAACTCGAGGCGGGGTTAAAGTTCAGCTCTATGGAGCGCTGAAGCGTCGCGCACACTTCGCAGAGTTGGAAATGTGAAAGCAAGAAGCAAGGCTTTATTTTCCCTCTCTCCCTTCTTCTCTGTCTCTCTTTTTTTCTCTTTTCATACACACATATACATACACACCCCATACATTCACACATACACACCCTCACTCACACACACGCACACACACACACACAACATATACATCGCCAATTCAAGAGTTAAAACCGACAGATATGTATTCTCCGCTATGCCTAACACAGGTAAGTGACATTTTCGTCTATTATTAACTCTGTTTGTTGCGTTTGAGCGGTGTCTGTGGCCGGGACAGCACGGATAGGGGCTAACCTTTGCTTAAGACAAGTAACTTAGTGTGCACTAAGGCATTTCTGCTCTGACAGAGCCAACTGAACTACCACATGGCGGATGGCGCCCACCTTACACATAAATGTTTCTTGTGCGCATTTATGTACAGTTGTATTTTCTTAGAGCCGCTTTTTGCACGGGAACGGACGTTGATATTTAGCAAGTTAAGCGCTGTGCAGGAAAGAAAACGTTACACTGAGATCGCAGAGTCAACGTTATGCACATTTGATCGGGTTGCACTCTTAAAAATAAAGTTCTTTAACGATTCAGGGCGGAAATCTTTTCTAATTAGATTGCTTTATGCTCGTTCGAAGATTAAAGAGTTCTTTGAAAGGTTCTCCAATTCGCAAAATATAAAATAAGAACTCTTTGAATGACTTAAAAAGCTTCAGCTGTTTTAAGTTTAAACGTCTACACGTTTTAAAGATCAGAATACGCGTATTTATCTGCATTTTGTTATTAAATATCAATACAAAATAGCGTTTTCTCTAATAACTTTAGTTTCAACCAGCTGCCGGCAATAAAAGCTTTTCTGCTGCTTACATGAGACTTTTTCTTCAAGGCAGTAGAAACTCTTTGATTCAGATTTTTGCAAGTTTAGCTCTTTCTATATTTCTGATATTTAGCAACAGTTCTAAATATTCAAAAGTTGAATGTAAGATTTATTCTTTTTTAACTGCTTAAAGTTACTGTTAGATTTAGGGCTGTTAAGTTTGATAACTTGGTTTATAATGTGCTGTACTGTTTGTTTGTTGCTTATCATAATTTTGTAATTATCACAGAATAATAACTAAACTTAAACAGCAACCAAGAGTTAAAGGAGGTTTAAAAAACAGTCACAGTCATTGTGTGAATCATGGTGGCAGGTGAAGTGAGGTGACAGGTCTGGAAAAGCTGTTGCGTTATACTGTATCCTTGATGTGATTTTAAACTGTTTGGTTAAATGCGTTTTATTGAATGCACAAAACAAAAGAGAAGGCCTCAGTATTGTGTCGCGTATAGGGACGTTCTTTTGACCGTGTTAGTTACAGTCTGTTTGGGGATACTAGAGCGGATTCATGCGAAAAAAAGACAAATTATGTGTAATGTGTGGAAAAAGCAGAGCTGAGAAAGTTGTCAAACTTCCAAGTCTATGTTTTCATGGATTTGAGAATGTAAGACATTAGTTGGGTTAGTTGGAAAAAGTTGTTTTAGAACTATTTATTTTTTTGTTAAATCCATGCAAAACCATGAGGGAGGCTTTTGGTAATTTATCAATCACTGTAAATGTAACACACTTGAAATCTTGAAACCATAAGAACTTATATATAGCTCATATATATTTTATTTACATATCTAGCAATGTTGTTAAAAAAAACAGTAGTCGTTTAAAATAAGTGATATTTCAAATTTAAAGCAAACGAATAAAAGCAGTGTTTTCTGTCTTTCAAACAAGTAATTTTACACTAATATTATTAAACATCTAAAAATCATAGTTGCGTTGAAGATAATTGAGACGGGCAATTGATTTCCTCTCTGTTGCGGTGTTAAGGCAGTATGAGGTCTATTTTTTTCTCTCTCTCACTCTCTCTCTGAGTGTGTGTGTGTGTGTCGTATTTAAGGACTCAAATACTCTTCTGACTGCCAGAAAATCACTGTACACTGCTTTCGTTTTGTAGTTAAAACCTTCAAATCCAAATACTCTTTTACATATTTTAGTTGATTAAATTATACATTTGATTTGCGTTCTTTTAAATAGTTTTCTGTTTGTTATCGCCATATTATGTAGTTTTTGCAATATTTTTAAAACTCTCGTGTCTCTTTTGGCCATGAGGCACCTTTGTTCCCTGCTGAGGCCTTCCTATAGGACAGCGAGGTTCAGCTTGAAACACTTTAGGAGTCTGGAAAAACCTGACATGCTAACCAGACCCTATATTGACACTCAGGCACGCTCCAAAACGCAAAGAGCTGTTTGTTCTGCGGCTGCGAGCGTGCAGAATTCGGTTTTCATGAATTGCTAGAATTCGAACAAAAGCTGAAAGCTCTCATAATTATAATTTGCATGTTAAATTACACTCTGTTGTGATATAATCGGTTAAAAACATCACTAGAGAAGACAAAAAGTTAAAATGTTTTTACAGTAGAGTGCTGGAGGTTTTCCATATTGATTTTTTTTTTTAGTGTAGATCCTTTTTTAATAAAAAAGCACATGATATATGTATAAAAGCCACAACAATAGATGCTATCAGTAATTGAGGAACAATATTTCACAGACTTTAGATTAAGTTACTTGGAGAGAGTCAGTGAAGGAAGATAAGGGAATTCATTCACTGCTTTAAATGCAGGATGAAACAATACAGTTTTTATGCCTCGGAAGCAAGGGAGTCTGATTCCTGAATAAGACAGAAAGGAAACAATATGATTAAACATATACGCTCTCGCAAGCTGCACACTATAATAATGATATATGCTTATGCAAATCCTCGACTTCCTGTGGTGTAACAAAAGAGATTTAGCAATATGTATCTATATGAAGTCTGTCGTTGCTGTAATTAATATGATAACATGCAGCAATCGTACACAAACACAGCTTTTGTAATAAACATTTATTTATTTTTGCTCGATGGCATATTGTGATTATTTTTAATTACGAAACAAACATTATCAGCAGGGCTTGAAATTGGCCTGAAAAAAATTAATTTAATTAACGTTCCTAAATTACGCCGAATTAATTGTTAAATTTCTAAAGGCACTGGTCCGAGGCCCAGCGCGTTATATTCATATCTGCGCTTATTCAAATGAAATCTGCGCTCAGCACATAGTGCACTTTGCTTGCTTGCTGGCAGCCCTCTTGTGCTCTCGCACGGTCGGTTTTGGGACACGATGCAGGGCTATTGCTGTTTGTGGAAATGTTATTCTAGTGATTGGCAGTCTGCCATTGTTCTCTCTATGTAATAAAAACCCTGAGTTATTTTCTGTGTAAAACCCAAATTATTTCATATTAGAAACCATGCGTTATTTATTCGCCCGCTGTTTAGTATTTTATTTTAAGGCCATAAAGAATATAGAAAAGCATGTATTTATTATTAAATAAATTATAAAACCTTTAGGTGTAACAGTAATATTCTGTAAATATACGTCTGGTTGTAGATTTAAAAAGCAAAAAATAAATCCCTGGATGAATGTACACACTGAAAAAAGCAGTTTTGATCACATGCAAAAAAGCTAGATGGATATTACATTGTAAAAATTGATTTTCTGCCAGGTTGTGCAGGTGAAGGGATCCAAAAACCCGGCGCAATCTGCCCCGCACACACTCCTGTGTGAAAACAACACACTCCTCGCTGATAGCGAATGAAGTAGCTCGCTTTTTTGGAATCGTGTGTGCATTTTTATGGAGAACAGATAAAAATAGCCACTCCAATTTTCCTGGTCGGTTGTTGCTTTTTCTCGGCCCTGGCAGACCCCTACAGACCAGCATTCTTGCCAGAGAGCCAAGATATGTCCTAGACGAGCTTCACACACACACTTTGTACACACACACACACACACACACACACACTGCCCTGCTCGGTTCACAGACACAGTCCTGCTGTTGAAGGCCGTTTTTCATAATCAAATGGGATTTTATGTAGATGTGTGTTTCGCAATCATGGTGTGAAAAATCTGCTGTTGTTTTATAGTAACTGTTTAGAGATGTTTCTGAAACTGCAGACTAATTTCCGCTCCCTTGTCCTCCTTCCCAGGATGAATTCCATCCTTTCATTGAAGCACTGCTGCCCCATGTGAGAGCGTTTGCCTACACTTGGTTCAACTTGCAGGCCCGCAAACGAAAATACTTTAAGAAGCACGAGAAGCGCATGTCTAAGGAAGAGGAGCGCGCCGTGAAGGACGAGCTGCTCAGCGAGAAGCCGGAGGTCAAGCAGAAGTGGGCATCGCGGCTGCTGGCCAAACTCCGCAAGGACATCCGGCCGGAGTTCCGCGAGGATTTTGTGCTCACTGTCACCGGGAAGAAGCCCCCTTGCTGTGTGCTCTCCAACCCCGACCAGAAGGGCAAGATGAGGAGAATCGACTGCCTGCGTCAGGCGGACAAAGTGTGGCGCTTGGACCTGGTCATGGTGATTTTATTCAAAGGTATTCCGCTTGAAAGTACTGACGGCGAAAGGCTGGTTAAGTCTCCGCAGTGCTCGAATCCGGGGCTGTGCGTGCAGCCGCATCACATAGGAGTTTCCGTAAAGGAGCTCGACCTGTACTTGGCCTACTTCGTGCATGCAGGTAAGTCCTGTTTTGAATTCCGTAATCTGTTATGTGTCTCCTTTATCCCTCATTTCCCAAACATGTGTATGCATTTGAAGTTGAAGTCCGGCGCTAATATCTGACGGAGCGACTGTTAATTGGCAGAAGGCGGTAGGGGATCCGTCTTGCACTGACAGCGGCACAAACAGGCTTTCACTTGGAAGACAAGGCAAACTGAGCACCTTAATTACATTCATTCCCTCTCACACGCAAATGCGTATCCTTATAGGCTTTGATGAGGTACCGATAAACGCCGTACAACCCGGAGACGGCGGAGATAAAGCCGTAAAGCGCCGCGTAGGAACAACCGGGCTATCTGGCAGACGGCAGGTTGCAAAACGGGAGCGTGTGAATTACTTTGACTTGGTGGGAACACAAAGGCCTCGGGCCTTTGAGCTTTTTGTGAGGATAAGCACGACACCGTCACCGTTTCCCCGCGGCCTGCCGAAATCCCTAGTTTTGATGTTCTCAAAGCCTATTCAGCGGGGAGCGTCCTGCTAACGTCCTAATCGGCGAAGTTGCCGTTTCTTTTTGATTCGGTGGTGAATGAAAGACGTCAGCGAGAGAACAAGAGGAACAGAGGAGTCGTCTCTGACCTGCATTCGGGGCGATCAGGTTTCCTCCTCTGTCTTATTTAAAGCAGCGGAGCATTGCTGGAGCCCCCTTGATTAAAAGCCATCTGAAGAGAGCCTGACCTCATACACAGATGGCGAAAGTGGGGCTTCTGAGAGGAGCTAAAGTCAGTAATTAAATTTATCCCACAGTTCTGCCAGGGCAATAGGGGTGCAGGCCAGCAAACACACCCACTTCATCTAGACAATAATACGGCTACCTATCGATATTAGAGGAAATTGGTGGAAGAGAGCAGTCGATTCAATCTAGGTAAACTGAAAACTCAAATAGAGTGGAGGAACGGTCGAAATGAGTTGCGAGTTTGACTTTTCAGTTTGTATTTGTGCTGTATTTTGTTTGTGTTTCCCAATTCTTTCAATATTTTTTCAATATATTTGTAGTAATGTACATTTGCAACATTTTTCTTATGTACAGTAAGTTTAGGTTTGTCCCTCAACAATTTCACTATTATTCATTACTTGCAGAATATGCAAGTTTAAGTTTGCATTTCTCAATTTCTATAAATATTTCTTCAATATTTTCCGTTTTTAAACATTTTTCTCACAATTTGCAAGGTTATTTTTCTCAATATTTTGTCAATATGTTTGCATTATTGTTTAGTATTTTACGTATGTGAGTTTAAGTTTGAATTTCTCTATTTAATCGTTTTTCAGAGGGCAATTCAGTTTTTAAGCTTGTATTTTTCAGTTTTTTCGTCAATATTTTCACTGAAGCTTAATATTTTTAAACATTTGTCTCATAATTTGCAATATTAAGTTTGTATTTCTCAATATTTTGTCAGTATTTTACTTATGTGAGTTTGAATTTCTCTTAATAGTTTTTCAGAAAAAAATTCTATTGTTCTCATGCAAGTTTAAGCTTGTGTTTCTTAGTTCTTTAAATATTTCTTCAATATTTTCACTAAAGTTTAATATTTGTAAAAAAAAAATCTTATAATTTGCAAGGTTACGTTTGTATTTCTTAATATTTTGAAAGTATTTTTAAACAATTTTTTTTCTATTTTACTTATGTGAGTTTAAGTTTGTAATTCTCTAATAGTTTTTCAGAAAGCCTGTGTTTCTCAATCCTTTAAATATTTTAACTGAAGTTTAATATTTGTAAAAAAATCTCATACTTTGCAAGATTACGTTTGTATTTTTCAGTATTTAGTTTCATATATTTCTCAGAAAAAAGCTTGTAATTATCAGTTCTTTAAATATTTCTTCAATAGTTTCATATTTTTAAACATTTTTCTCAAAATTTGCAAGAAAAAGTTTATATTTCTCAATATTTTGTCAGTATTTTTGCACTATTGTTTAGTATTTAAATGTATTTCTCACTTATTTAAATATTTATCTAATACTATGAGTAAAGTTGAATAGTTTTAAACATTTGCAAGGTTAAGTTTGTATTTCTTAATATTTTGTCAATATTTTACTCAGTACTTTACTTTTTTGAAGGTTAAATTTCTCTGTTTAATAGTTTTTCAGAAAGAAATTTCATTGTTCTTATGTAAGTTTTTGCACTGTTGATAGTTTTTACAAATATTTTCAAATCTTCATTATATAATATGTTCAAGGTTAAGTTTATACTTCTACATTTCAGCAATATTTTCCAGTATTTTTGAAATATATTTCTCAGAACATGTTTTTCAAAACCCCATTTTTCCAATCTCAGCAGTCGCGCAGTTCATAATTTTACTCAAATGCCATAAATCTCTTAACAGAAAGTAACAGGAGAACTAGAAGAAGCCACAAATGTGGTGTTCGCTGAGGCCTGAGGACACGAAACCGTGGCTAATTTACGACAGGAGCACTCCACACGTGGGAGAGGTCACGGCTTAAGATGTTAGGGTCGTGACCCCATCTTCAAGGCATTTGACCTCCTAGATAAACATCCACTCCCATTAGCAGCCAGTCAAGCAGAGGGCAAGCTTTGGTTTTGGGTTGGCCCCTTGACCTCCTGTTAAAACAGGTGGTTTTGTTTGGGCCACGGAGTGGTGTGCCGTTAAAACCAGACGAAAGAGGCTAATAGCCGTGGAGACCCAGACTACCATGACACCAGTCACTGTTTCCATTTAAGTACATGAGCCAGTAATCATTGTTATGTTACATGACTGAATGTTCATTTTTAAGGGTGTTTTTAAGTTCAAGTTCAGGCTCAAGTTCAGGCAACAAAAGAACATTGTGTTGTCATGTAGAATTAAAAAGATGCATTAATAAGTTGCTTTGATGACAAACTCAATTAGAGTTTTTTTGAAGTTCCTATCATTATATATGTCACTTTCACTTGTGTCTCATTGCAGTGTTTTCAGTCTGACCACACAATGGAAGGATACCGCTGGTGCAGATAGATAACAAACGCTCAAGCGGGCCCGTGTGTACATTTCCAGCCTGCCTGATAGATATTTATACTGGACTTACCTTAATTGACCCGGAGCTGCGTCGAACAAACCGTTTGCGTGTGTAATGTTTGTAAAGACGTCTGACCCACTTCCATGTGAGCTCTTAAACAGATTTACTGTACAGTGTGTCTTTCAAAACTAGTTAGCTTTGATGACGCATGCTCGAGACGCACTGTCATAAGTTTTTGTATTAAGTTCTAGGAAAGTTTGTGCAAAAGGCTACGGCAAGAGCTTCCTCTTTTTTTTTTTTTTTTTTTTTTAACGCCGGTAACCGAATCCGCTGATATGTTCAGGCTGACTTTTGGCACATCTTGTGTTACAGCCGTTTTATATTCCTCTTCCTTTCCACAGGCTGAGGAATAACAATAATTTGGATCTATTTAAGGCGATTGTGGGATAAACCACAGCCTTTGTTGTGGTTACAGCAGTACACATTGTGGGCTGGGACCTCCCCACCCCCTCGCACCCATCCTCCCTTGCTTTCTGCTCGCTAAATCCCACCGACCGGCCCTGTTACTGCAACAATGACCATGCCACTGTGCTCTTTCACACAGTACCATTCATTAAAAGAACGAGGTTGTCGGCCATTCATAAAAATACATCGTGCAACAAGTTATCTTTTCTGCATGCCACTCTACTTTGGCACGGGCCCAGTGCTGAAGGACCAGCTCGGATCCAATGATGGGATACAGCACAGTCAGATTTAATATCATTGCGTTTGACCTCCTTTTGAACCATTTTTTTCATGCTGCAATGTGATTGGATTAAACGAAGCAGATGGTTCTGGGACGAGGAAACACTGTAAGATGTTTCGTGGCGCAGCCACTTGCCTTTAGTGGGTGAGTTTCTCCTAAACCTGATTGCGAGGCAAATTCGTGTAATCCGTTTAATGTGCATTGTCAGCGCCGATCTTTCCTCGCAGATTTTGGACCACGTTAGTTGGCGTCTCAACCGTACGTCACTTGCTTTCTTTTCCCTGAGAATTCGTTTAAAATGCAGCTCATCACACTCCATTTCCTCGCTGACATAACCGCGGCCTGGGGAGCGTGGTGAAGGCTTTTGAGCGGCGAGTCAGTGGGCAGTAATCTAGAGCCGGCGTGAGCGGTACACCTGTGCTCTGGGCTTACCGCTGTCCCCCTGCGTAGTGAGGCAGGAAAAGGAATGAGGGGGGTTGGCACCAGTCAATTTTTGCTAATTAGTTTTGTATTAACTCCTCAGTCGTCCCAGCGCACGGCCACTGAGAGAGAAATGGGCACCGTGATGGGAGCTCGGCTATTTTTATTTTTATCCTCCTTTATTCACACATTTATTTAATGCTTCTTGTGTTGGACTTGCTACAGATGACTTTGCTGTGCGAGAACGTGTTAAGTAGGCCCGTATGGAATATGCTGCTTTTTCCGCATATTTCAGATTTAAATATTTTAAAGGGATAGTTCACCCTAAAATGAAAATTCTGCCATTAATTACTCACCCTTATGTCGTTTCAAACTCGAAAGACCTTCTTTCATCTTCTGAATGCAAATTAAGATATTTTTGATGAAATCCGAGAGTTTTCTGACCCTGCATAGACAACAAGCGCAACTGACACGTTCAAGGCCCAGAAAGGTAGTAAAATAAATGTTTAAAATAGTCCATTTGACATTAGTGGTTCAACTGTAATGTCATGAAGCTACGAGAATACTTTTTGTGCATAAAGAAAACAAAAATAACAATTTTATTCAACAATTTCTTCTCTTCCGTGTCAGTCTTCAATGCACATTGATGTCTGAAGATTTCGACAATTTTGTGCAAGCATTTTCGTAGCTTCATAACATTACAGTTGAGCCACTGATGTCACATGGACTATTTAAACAATGTCTTTACAACCTTTCTAGGCCTTGAATGTCGTAGTTGCGTTGTTGTTTATGCTCTCGGATTTAATCAAAAATATCTTAATTTGCATTCAGAAGATGAACAAAGGTCTTACAGGTTTGAAATGACGTGGATGATTAATTAATAACGGGAATTTCATTTTTGGATGAACTATCCTTTTAATGTTAGTTTATATTGTCAAGTTAGCTCAAATGCTTACTAGTATGAACACAAATGTTGGAGGATGTGTAAATGTATTCATCGCATTCATTGTCAGCTATTGCTGGGCTTCTATGAAGAAGTTTCTCTTTATGTATAAAAGACAATTGTGTGTGTATTATGTATTGTGTGAGCTTGAATTGTTGCAGAAATGGCGGCAAATGGTTATTTTATACAGTTGAAAAATCAAAAGTTTTCAACAGTTTTGAGCATTTACATGCTTATAGCACTTTGGGCCTTCTTTAGGCATTAAAAAAGTACTATCAGGATTTACTAACGACACACAGTGAAGAATTAGCGCAGAAAGACAGTTATTTTTGTGCCTGACCTTATTGAATATGCATTTGTAGGCGTTTCCCTTTCAGACGCAAAATTTCTGGGAGGAGGGTATTAAAATGAATCATGCAACGTGATTTACTAACATTTGCGGTAGAGATGCGCGGATGGGCTCAATCGTCACCCGAATCCGCAGCTTCAAATAAATTATCCGCCCGCCACCCACCCGCACCTATATTTTTCTCTGATTTAGATAACCGCACCCGACCCGCACCCGATCGTCATATTACACTTATTGTAATTCTTAGTTTTGCATGATGATATGATAAATTGATGGTTCATGTTAACAGCAGATTGATTCAGCTGATCTGCAAATCGCTGCACACTTATACGTTTATCACTCATGATTTTAAGCCAAATCCATGCAGAAAAGAATAACGTTAACTGACATCTGGATGCGACTCTCCGCAATCTCTGACGAAATCGGTCGGGTTTTCTCTCTATTAGAGCCGCTCTGAACTTAGTATTTGAACGCATGCTTGGACTGAAGTTTACAGGGGTTCACCAGTTTAAGAAAGGTCTGAGCATAAAAATCTGCTTCTTTTCATTTTTAAGGTATTGTTTTCATTATAATCTACTGATTCAAATAAGTAATCAATAATAATTATAGCCTACCACTGCGCGCCTAGCCTGACATGCTTTCGCGTAAGAATGAACAGGCAGCATGGACGCATCAGGCAAAATCGTCAAATATATTTCAAAAGAAGCCGGCGCCACGGTCCTGACCACATCACTGTCTTTACTGGGTGTTTTTAGGGAATATTTCAATTTATTAACATGCGACTGAATTAGCTATTCATGTGTTGGACTGTCATGATTTTGGCTAATGCAGGACACTTCTGAATGATGCGCATCAGAGACGTGGGTAAACGCAAAGCGACCAATGCACTACACCGCTGCATTACCGTGCTCAATAGCATTAGCACAGGCATAACTCCCTTCAAACTTTATATGGAATGTCAACGTTTCTGTCACCAAAAACTTAGAACAGGCAAACACACACACGCACACAAATGAAATCGTCTCTGCCTGATGAAAAACATATTTAAAACACGTTCAAGTTTTAGAAAATGTAGTTAATATTTGCATCATTATTGATTTATCTCATCCACCCGCGACCCACCCGCAAATAATCAGAATGCATTTTTTTATTACCCGACCCACCCGACCCGCGGATTATCCGCAGCGCCCGCGGATATAACCGCCATCCGCGCATCACTAATTTGCGGTCATCAAATTACTGTTATTTGTGCTATTAACATCCCAAAAAACATGTCTTAAAGCAGGCGTTAATTTGCGCTGCTCTTAGTAGATTGGACTGGTCATTATGCAAATGATCTGACTGCGTCTGTGTTCTTTAATGTGCGCATTGTTAGTAAATCACACAGAGAATTTTCCCCTCCCATAGGTGCTTTTATGGAATTGTGCTCAAACGCTAGTTTGCCCTGTTTTGTGAATATGACCCTATGTAGTAAAAATTTGCTGAAAATGTGCTTACCCTCAAATTGCTCCAAAAGTTCTTTCTTCTGAATGATATTTTCAAGAATGTTGTCACTGGTCTCCATTGACTTTCATAATATGGAAGTCAATGTGGGCCAAACATTTGGTTACCCACAAATTTGGTTACCCACAGTCTTCTTTGGTGTTCGGCAGAAGAAATAAATTAAAACTGGTTTGGAACGACATGAGCGTGAGTAAACAATGACAGAATTTCCATTTCTGGGTTGTGATGTTTTGGGTTGTCAAGTTTAAACAGCATTTTAGTCCAATGTTAGGAGTACAGACAAGCTCTAGAAAGGCATTGAACAGTTTATCAGGTGTGCTATCAGGTTTGTTGCTTCAAGTTCAACTGTTCAACTTTCATCCACGTTTTTTGAGAACTCATGGCTCGCAGCGAGCTTAGCCGTAGTCGGGAAACCGTACGCAGTGTCTGCTAACGGATCAGACTGTTTTAGACTTCCCAAGAGCAGACATCTCGTTCATTACAGAACAGCAACTTTGGCTAACTTCTAAGAATGGAGCCTTTGTGCGCGCATGCCATTCAACAAGAGTGCCATTGTCTTAAGCCCCAGCCGGCAGCAAACGAGGCATTGCGAGGCCTTTGCTGGGAGAAACTTTGATTGTATTAGGTCTTGATGAGGACTTCATTTGAATGGTGAGCAGACAGCTCTTGTACGTCTCGAGGAGACTAGGAAACGTGTTTTTTTTTGTTTTGTTTTTTTTTTTTCAGCTAGGCTCTATGCGACACATTTGAATTAAGATCTTATGTTTATTAAGCTGTTAACAGCATTTTAACAAAGACCTTTACGGTCGGCATCGGTTGCAATAGCTTCGAACGAACGTCGTAAAATGAATCCCACCAAGCGAAAGCCTCTTAAACTGGGTTTAAACTGACAGACTGAGTCTGGTTCATCACTAAATCTCTGCTCTG
Source organism: Garra rufa (assembly GCF_049309525.1). Classification (NCBI taxonomy): domain Eukaryota; kingdom Metazoa; phylum Chordata; class Actinopteri; order Cypriniformes; family Cyprinidae; genus Garra; species Garra rufa. Next base: position 26,249,503 of record NC_133367.1, on the reverse strand, counting down.
GATCTCTTTCTCATCACGTGGAGATTGATCTGCATTATAGTGTCCGATCGGTACGTCACTGCCTATTGATCGCTGTGTTTGCAGTGTTGAGCAACACACGTCTGGATCTCACAAACCAGCTCGCTTTATGTTCGCAAACCGTTTCCTAAACACATATTCAACTGTTTGCCATAGCTGGCGCCCTGGTATCATGAAAGGCCCACTCCCACTGCCAAGAAAAGAATGCAGGCCCGGTGATTGAGGCACGGGGCGACATTGTACGCCGGAATATAAAGGAGAGCGCAGACATGAAACAGGACAGCTGTGAGTGTCTGTGGGGGAAAGTTGCTACAGATGGTAAAAGAAGTGGAAAATAAACTACCGTATGGCTGGTAAAATATAGAAGAAAGGCTGGGGGTGTGCTGCCGTGCAGGATCCTCTCATGTCGTCGTTGCGCGTGTTTCTGGGATTTTATGCGTGTCTGTGTTAAAGGGAATATGTTACCTCAATTGCTTGTCTGTCCCAATACCCGTTATGCCCATCTGCTGCTGAGCAATGCACACATTTGCTCTGTGACTGACATGTGCTCGTTGTGCAAAATCCCTGTTTTCATAGAATTTCATTACATTATATTTGGATTAGGGATATTAGCACAGTTCGAGTGGATTTGAAGATTATAATGGAGTGTTTGACTGACTTTATGTGTCAAATCTGCTTTTTAATGGAATATTTGCATTATTTCTGAATGTAATTGTATTTTAGGCTGCATCGTAGGATGTTGTCATGCAATAATTTGAGTAGGTTTGGAAATCTTTCGAATGTGTCACCATTGAAAAAGTTAGCTGTTTTACCACTACTTATGTTTATGTATTATTATTCAGAATTTTTGCCTCTAGAAAATAATGTGACCTGTAACATCCAGAAAAGACATTTCAAACATCGTGAGGTAAAGATCGACCGATATTGTTTTACCGATACCGATTATTTTAAGAGCTCCATAACTGGTATGCAAACATGTTTTTACATTAATCAATTTCAGCTTTTTTGTGCAGCAGCTTCCAATAATACAATTTCAGCATTAAAAGCACCCAATAACTATTATGACTTTTAATTAATTTAATTTAGATTTTTTGCGCAGTAACTTAAACTCCAGCAATAAAAGCACCCGATAACCGATATGATTTTTAATGAATTTGTTTCTGCTTTTAGGTGCAGTAACTTAAACTCCAGCAATACAAGCACCCGATAAGCGATATGATTTTTAATGCATTTATTTTTGCTTTTCTGTGCAGTAGCTTAAACTCCAGCAATGAAAACATCCAATAACCGATATGATTTTTGATTAATTTGTTTCTGCTTTTCTGTGCAGTAACTTAACCCTCAGCAGTAAAAGCAACCAATAACCAATATGATTTTTGATTAATTTATTTTTGCTTTTTTAAGCAGTAACTTAAACTCCAGCAATACAAGCACCCGATAACCGATATGAGTTTTACTTTATTTATTTCTGCTTTTTTGCACAGTGACTTAAACCCCAGCAATGAAAACATCCAATACCCAATATAATTTTTGATTCATTTATTTCTGCTTTTCTGTGTAGTAACTTAAACTCCAGCAATTAAAGCACCCGATAACCGATATAATTTATGACTTTATTTCTGCTTTTTTGTGCAGTAACTCAAACTCCAGCAATAAAAGCACCCAGTAACCGATGTGATTTTTAGTGAATTTATTTGCTTTTTTGCACAGTAACTTAACTCCAGCAATAAAAGCACCCGATAACCGATATAAGTTTTAATGAATTTATTTCTACTTTTTTGCACAGTAACTCAAACTCCAGCAATAAAAGCACCTGATAACCGATATCAATTTTAATGAATTTATTTCTGCCTTTTTGTGCAGTAACTTAAACTCCAGCAATAAAAGAAACCGATATATATACACACTGTACTAGATGTCATTTATCAGTTAAACCAGTACAGAAGAACTGATTGCGCATAAATATTTGTGAAAATACACTTTTAAAGTGTCAAGATCTCTCTCTATGTATTTACACTTACAGCAAAACTTTCTACTATTTTTCTGAGAATTGCAGCACATTTGCCAACAAGGCTTACGCTCTCTAAGCAAGGTTATGTTTGGTATTTGTTGTGTTTTTTGCGTTCATATCGTCAGATGTTGTTTTTAATTATTGAATGCAGGGGAGGGTGTTGGGCTAAGTATGGAATTGACTTTAAATTATTGAACTATTTATCCCCAGAACTGCCCTCGGTCCCTCCATCTGTCTGCTTTGCAGATATATAAATAAATAAGCAAATAAAGATAATAAGGCTATGGCACACTCCTAGCCAGACCCCGAGTTCTGGCACGATTCTGTTCCTTATTTCTGCAGAAAAAAAAACCCTTCGAACACAGTCCCAATTAGCCTGCTTTGGATTTGGATAGAATGTAAACACCGGGCTCGTGAGCGATCATGTTTGGAGGAAATTCAAATGCCATAATGAAAGAATGTCACAAATTTTAACCTCCAACCTGCCCCTTTCATTAGGCAGCAGTCCTTCGACTCCCAGGCCGACATGAGCAGGGATAGTTTTTGCCCCCGCCATGTGTTTGGTGATTTAAATAATGCAGTTGATTTGTCTTCAGCCGAATACTAAAGATACAGTTTAATTAGCGGTGATTAGAGCAGGATCTCTAAATCATCCCCTTCCGTCTAGTCGCTCCCGGACTCGCCGTATGAGTGAGTATCACTCATTAAGAAAGAGTTTTAGGGGCATCGATCCATTAGTCATGCGTCTGAATTACACTAACACAGAAGTTTTTGTTTTCAAGGATCGCCGGGACTCGTTAAATTGATCACGAAGCGCGTATTCACCCACACTTCCAAAACTGTTTTCACAGACAAAACAAAAGCACCACTTGATTAGCTGTGAACCATCTGGGAACGGGGAGCTGTGTGACCAAGCTAATTGGTTCGATTTGAAAAAGAATGGGAGCGTCCCTCTCGCCGCATGCGTGTTTGAATGAGACCCCCTAACCGCAAGTTGCGTTCCTCGCCCCTCCCTCGTCACTTTTTGTTGTACGTTCCCCGTGATGAGCTCCGGTCTGGTGCGTCGGCGCTGGGAAACCTCCCGCTCCTGGGGTTTGTGTTACTTCACAGTTGGGAAACAGCTGGCGCGCTAGAATGTGCCACTGTGTTGTGAAATCCAGAATATTGTTTAGAGATTCTTTTGTCAGTGCTAGTCGAAGTTCACAGCGTTGTTAATGGGCCGACGGTAGTTGAAGGCACGCACCGTGTGATCCTTGAGTGAGTGGAGGGCGCAAATCTCATTGCCACCTGTTGTCCGTGGACTTTTTCAGTGCGATACAGTGATTTTACCACAGATTTGAGAAGATTTTAGACAGTTTATTCGGTCTTCTGATTATTACTATTTTAGTTCAAATTTGAAAATCTGTCTATTTATTTTGGCATATATTTGTATGTTTTATGCACTTTTTCTATTAATGTGCATATATATTTATTGATTTACTTTACATTTACACTAAAACGTTAGTTCAATCAAAATAATTGAAATTGAAGTCTAATTAAATGTTATATAATTTTGTTTTATTTTGTATTTAGTAGTAATATTAAGTAGAAACAAAGAAGATAACTATATAAATATATCAGATATTACATTAATATTTTTAGATTTATTGTGTAACTTTAATATTATATAATATTCAGTCACAGCTTCTCCAAATAATAAAAAATAATTTTTGCACATTTCAGATTTTTTTTTCATGATTTGAACAAATCACAAGTCACATCTACTTTTAGCTGAATAAAAAATAAATAGATTTTCCCCAAATTTTATATATATATATATATATATATATTACATATTTTAATATAAATAAGTAGAAAGTATGACTACTAAGTATATAAATATTTAAATATCGATTTTTATATTTAGTTTGTAACTTTAATATTAGTCAGTCATCTGAGCAAATTATTCAGTCACAGCTTCTCCAAATAATAATGTAAAAAATAATAATATATATTTTTTTTTGCACATTTTTTTTAATGATTTGAACAATTATGTCTTTTTTTTGCTGAATTAAAAAAAAATACATTTTACCAATTTTTTGGAAATTTTATATATATAATTAAAGTGTAATTTTATATAAAGTATATTTTTGTTTTGTGTATTTTTTTATATGTTAATACAAATATTAAGTAGAAAGTATGACTAGTAATTATTTAAATATCTATTTTTAGATTTATTTTGTAACTTTAATATTAATCAATCATCTGAGCTAATGATTCAGTCACAGCTTTTCCAAATAATAATAATAATAATAATAATAATTTTTTTTTTTGCACATTCTGGATTTTTTTTTTATCAAGTCACGTCTTTTTTTGCTAAATAAAAAAAAAAAAAAAAAAAAAAAAAAAAGAAAATATATATATATATATATATATATATATATATATATATATATATATATATATGTATATATATGTATATATATAGTGTTAAGTATATAAATATTTATGCCTAAATATATTTTTTTAACTTTAATATTAGTCAAACTATTTAGTCAGAGATTTTATTCTAAATTGAAAATAATTTTTGTGCATTTTGATTTTTTTTTTTTTTTTCAAATTTGGAATATATATTTGCACTTTTATGTTATGTATTATAATTAATTAATAAATAAATATTTATCTAATGTTGTGTTTTTGGTTCAACCTCATGTGTACATAAAAGTGCATAACAAACCCAGCGCTGGGATTGCGTTATCTGTGGTAAAGGCTATCGCCGTCTGCCACGCTTGTTAAATACACATTTCAGCAGATAAAAGTCAATATTCCAAGAAATGATCCAGGTATGGAGCACTTCCTGTGGGAGATGCCAGACATGGGCCTCCCACTCATGGCTGCAGCTCACATTTGCTGCAGGCCATGCTTTGCCCCACTGTTGGGTTGGGGAGGAGCCAATGTACGGTTCAAAGTCAGGCGCACAGAGATAAGACAACAGTCAGACTGAGGAACTGTGTACTGTAACCAGACCAACTGCTCCTGTCCTGACCACACAGGCAAAAATGAGCAATTAGGATTTTTACTAGCTCTTGTCTATCACTCCATTTTCCTCAGAGTGTCTTGTTTTTTTATGTCTAACATCTTTTCTCTGTTTGTAACATATAGTTGTGAAATCTGTCATTAAATATAAATTGCCATGTATTATCTCATCAGCCAAGACTTTTAAATATTCATATTTTATGAAATTTCCGGCCCTAATTGTTAATTTTACACTTACTAATGCTGCATTTTTCCCGTTTTAGCGGCATTTTAATAATAATAATGATTTTTCACAATTATCTTGGAATGATACAGTGACCACCACAGTTGTGAAATAATCTTTACAGAGCGACATGCTAACAGGCAGTAGGAAAAAAAACATTGGCTAGACAGATTAGCTGTAATTTCCCTTTTGGTATCATCAATAATCATAATTCTTTCACAATTATCTGTGAGTAAAACAGTTACAGTCACAGTTGGTGTGTTTACTGTGACATAATTGTCACAAAAAACATGCTAACATGCTAAAAACAAACAAAATTGTGCCATAATTAATCAGTCATCACCTACAATGATCAGCTATAATTCCACTTTTGATATTGTTAATGTAATGATTTTTTTCACAGTTATCTGTGAATAATACAGCGACCACTTAATCTTAAATAATGATTTTTTTTGCACCATTTTGTGTGAATGATACAGTGACACTGCAGTTGGTGTGTAGATGAAATAATCTTCACAGGGCGATGTGCTAACATGCTAAAAACACTCAAAATGATACCATAAGCAACAAATCCTCATCTAGAATGATTAGCTGTAATTCTCCTTTAGATATCGTGAATAATATTGATTTTTTTCACAATAGTCTGCGAATGATAGATTGACTACAACTGTTGGTGTGTAAATTGTTAAACATGCTTCACAGTGTGACAGGCTAACATGCTAAAAACATTCAAAGTAATGCCGCAAGCAATAAATCCTCATCTACAATGTTCAGCTGTAATTCCACTTTTGATATCGCTAAAAATAATGATTTATCTCACTATCTGTGAATAACACGTCAACCACAACAGTTGGTGTGTAGATTGTAAAATAATCTTCACAGAGTGACATGCTAACATGCTAAAAACACGCAAAATGAGGATGCAAGCAAACAGTCCTTTTCTAGAATGATCAGCTGTAATTGCCCTTTTGATAGTGAAAAATAAAGACTTTTTTCCTCAGTAATTTGTAAATAATAGATTGACTACAACAGTTGGTGTTTAAATTGTTAAGTAAGCTTTACAGTGCAACACGCTAACATGCTAAAAACACTTAAAATGATGCCACAAGCAACAAATCCTCATAAAAAATGATTAGCTGTAATTCCACTTTAGATTGTGAATTATAATGATTTTTTCGCAGTAATCTGTGAGTGAGAGATCGACTACAACAGTTGGTATTTATATTGTTAAATAAGCTTCACAGTACAACATGCTAACATGCTAAAAACACTCAAAATCAAAACAAATCCTCATAAAGAATGATTTGCTGTAATTCCACTTTTGTACAGTGATTTTTTGACAATTATATGTGAATAACACATGAACCACAACAGTTGGTGTGTAGATTGTAAAAATTATCTTCAAAGAGTGACATGCTAACATGCTAAAAACACTGGCACAAGCAACAAATACTCATCTAGATTCATCAGCTGTAATTCCACTTTTGATATCATTGAAAATAACGATTACTTTCAAAATTATCTGTGAATAACACGTCAACCACAACAGTTGGTGTGTAGATAGTAAAATAATCTTGCTAACATGCTAAAAACACGCAAAATGAGGATGCAAGCAAACAGTCCTTTTCTAGAATGATCAGCTGTAATTGCCCTTTTGATAGTGAAAAATAAAGACTTTTTTCCTCAGTAATTTGTAAATAATAGACTGACTACAACAGTTGGTGTTTAAATTGTTAAATAAGCTTCACAGTGTGACATGCTAACATGCTAAAAACACTGAAAATGATGGCGCAAGCAACAAATTCTCATCTAGAATCATCGGCAGTAATTGTCCTTTAGATTTTGTGAATAATAATGATTTTTTTCGCAGTAATCTGTAAGTAAGAGATCGACTACGACATTTGGTGTTTATATTGTTAAATAAGATTCACAGTACAACATGCTAACATGCTAAAAACACTCAAAATGATGCCACAAGCAACAAATCCTCATAAAGAATGGTCAGCTGTAATTCCACTTTTGTAATTGCTAAAACCAGTGATTTTTTTGACAACTGTCTGTGAATAACATAACCACAACAATTTGTGTGTATATTGTAAAATAATCTTCACAGAGTGACATGCTAACATGCTAAAAACACTCAAAATGATGGCGCAAGCAACAAATTCTCATCTAGAATGATTACATGTAATTCTCCTTTAGATATCGTGAATAATAATGAGTTTTTTCGCAGTAATCTGTGAGTGAGAGATCGACTACAACAGGTGGTGCTTATATTGTTAAATAAGCTTCACGGTGCAACATGCTAGTATGCTAAAAAACTCAAAATGATGCCACACCCTGCTGAAAAAAACAGCTAAAACCAGCCTAGGCTGGTTGGCTGGTCTTAGCTGGTTTAAGCTGGAAGTAGCTGGTTTTAGCTGGTGGTTTCCCAGCCTGACCAGCTAAGACCAGCCTGACCAGCCAGGCCAGGCTGGAAAAATGGCCAAAACCCCTCTAAAACCAGCCTGCCGCCCAGCTATGACCAGCTAAAACCAGCCAACCAGCCAGGCTGGTTTTAGCTGTTTTTTCACCAGGGCAAGCATCAAATCCTCACAAAGAATGGTCAGCTGTAATTCCACTTTTGTAATTGCTAAAAACAATGTTTTTTTGACAATTGACTGTGAATAACACGTCAACCACAGCAGTTTGTGTGTATATTGTAAAATAATCTTCACAGAGTGGCATGCTAACATGCTAAAAACCTTCAAAATGATGGCGCAAGCAACCAACCCTGTTGAAAAAACCAGCATATGCTAGTTAGGTAGGTTTTGATGCTGGTATGCTGTTTAAGACGGTCCTTTGCTGGTTTATGCTGGTACTTTGCTGCTTTATGACCAGCTAAGGACCAGCATAAACCAGCTAAAACCAGCATCAAAACGTATCTAACCAGCATGCTGGTTTTTTCAAGAGGGAATCCTCATATAGGATGATCAGCTGTAATTCCACTTTTGATATCGCTCAAAATAATGATTTATTTCACAACTATCTGTGAATAATACATCAACCACAACAGTTGGTGTGTGGATTGTAAACTATTCTTCACAGAGTGACATGCTAACATGCTAAAAACACGACGCAAGCAAACAGTCCTTTTCTAGAATGATCAGCTGTAATTCCCCTTTTGATATAGCTAATAATAATGATTTTTTTTCACAATTATCTGCGAATAACACCTAGTCCACCACATTTGCAGTGCAAATCGTGAGCCCGAGAGCGTCCTGTATGTCAGTGGCCGAAACACACACACAGGGACACGCGCTGCTCCGCCGTTTCCTCTGTCCTGGGGATTCTTCAGGCCGCCGCTCTGCGGCTTCCTGCTAATTAAATTCCAACGCTGTCCATTAGATGGATAGAGTGAGCGCGCTGCTGACTCAACACAGGTAGGGCAGCGCGCCGTAATGGGAAGAGGAGCTCAAGTGCCCAAGCAATTCATTTGGACCCCATTTTACACATCCCTGGGTCACCACATGCTTTCAAGGGTGGAGGGAGTGAAGAGACGGAGCGGAGAGGGGCGCATAAGCTAATGTCTTCCAAATGCTTTAATTCACGCGAGGCTGTGTCCTCTAAAACACGGCGAGGTCGGAAACGCCTTTGCTTGTATTTGTGTGCTCAGCAGTTGTACGGCATTGTTGGTGTTTGACGTTAAACGTCGCTAAACATTAAATCGAGCATAATACCAGCTTTTAACAAATGATTATTTGTTTTTTTTTCTCTACTGGATTAGCCAGGAGGAGGTCATTGAAAGGGCTTAAATGAAAAAGCCTGCGACCAGTAAGGGAGCGAGCGTCGAGATGAAGTCTGTAATTTGGTTGGTCAGAGTTTGGATGGAGTCCCAGACTGACTTGGTTGGATGCGGTGCAGGATACTACGCCAGGCATGGAGGCAGGGCTGTCGATATGTCATACGCTTTTACACACTTTCATGTCAACAGGAGTGTTTGCTTTGCTCAGAAGGCTGAGCTGACTGTATTAGAGGAACATGGGCTCATGATAAAGCCTGAAATATCACTCTCTTCTAATTCGAGACGCAGCCAGAATTATTTTGGCCTTTGATAGCCAGTAAACGGCGTTTTTTTCTCTCAGCTGCAGAT
>NC_133367.1:26209476-26239604 GCF_049309525.1 Garra rufa | reverse complement strand
GCGTGCTGTCATATCCCGCAATGATGCGACGGGACCACAGTGCTTCACGTTCAAATAATCCTCAACAAAAAAACTGAGTCGTGCATACTCCAAAAAACTTGATGCGTAGGCCTCAGAGCGCTCGAGGTCGTGTTCGTGCACGCACGTATGTTTCATCAATCAGAAAGCCGAGAGCATCGCTCTGGATGTTTGTCTTCTGTTGCATTGAAATTGCGCGCACGCTTTTTTCCCAAACCCACCGCTGCGGTTGTCCCGGGGCGAATGCCACGGTAATATTTATACCCCAGAAACTGGGAGCAGATACATTTGTTCCTCTGGCTTCTCTTTACGAGTGCTGCACAAAGGCTGGTGGTGCTTGAGGTTTTGGAAATGAAAGGGAAATGAGAGGGGAGTGTTTTGGTCAGGCCTGTATATTTTCGCAGGCCTTCTGCACGAGGACCGATGTGCTCCTCGGTGCGACCGCAAAACACATGAAGACAAGTGCTTGGTTCTTCATCCCCCTCCCGCCTTTCCAGCTCCTGACATTTCCACAGTGATTCAGCGTAAGGAACCAAAGGTTTGTCTTCTCAGGCCACAGGAGAGAAGCGAAGACAATGAGTCCGCGTGGCAAGGCCCGACAACCATAATTCAGCTGGCTCCCTGTTTGTTTTTGTCCGTGGAGAGATAGCTTTGATTCCTTTGACACCGAAAGTTATTGCGCGCTAGGAGCTGAGCTAAGCAGTCCGGCTTTGCGGTGTCCGCTTCAAGGGTTGCAGGAGAAGGTGTTTTAGGTCCAATTAAGCAGCGTCTTTCATGACTAGCGTACAGTACGTAAACCTCCGAAAGCCTTTCTAGAGTCCGGCGGCTTTCTTTTGGTAGCGCTAATCAAACCTCGACACAAGCAGCTCAATGTTGTGATGTGTTTCACAATGCCACTTCAATTCAACTTCAAGCTCGGGATTCGTTTTAAACGTTTTCTTGGCGATTCGCTTTCTTTAAGATAAGATGCATTAGCTTGATGGCTTCCACTGTGCCAGGCCTCGATACAGGACTTTCTTTTTGGCTTAATGGGATATGTGGGGTCTGTTCAAAGCGGTCAATGCAATGACTGAGTCTTTGTGTAATGTGAATTCATGTATTCAGTTATCAGAACAGCATGAGTCATTGATCTGTTTATGGCTATATGATTCGGGCCGCTCGTCCTGGCGAGAGACGATTGTACTGTAAATATCCGTCAGCTCGACTGGGAATATGCGAGGCATATGCGCTCTTCCACGCCTCAGGGGTCCGGCGTGAGACTTGACTCTATTTATGCACGGCTGGTGAGATGGACGTGGCACCAGGATGACCGGTTCACCCCGGACTGTTGAAGAATGCATACAAACACAGGACTGTTTTGCTTGTTTGAAACATAATTGGTAGCTTTTTACGTCGACCTGCCTTAGTTTGTGAGTTAGCAATGGATCTATCTTTTTTTTTTTGCAAGTTTTGTTATACAAAGAAGCTGGACTTGAACCTTATGCCACCCACATTAACACCTCAGCTAAACATGTTAGGAGCGTTTTTCTTTATTTCATATATAAAATGAAATCCAAAATAAAAATGTTTATAGTTTTTTTTAAGTTTTTTAATTTTATTTAACTATTTTTTTAAATTGGTGTTTTCACAATTTGGCTTTTTTTCATATTTTATTGTTGGTCTTTTTATATGTATATATAAATCATAACTATTTATTTAGGTATTAGGTATTAGGTATTTAGTATTTTTATTAAACTTTTTTATCTATGTAAGTTCTGTTTTAAATTTGTATATTAAATACATGTATTATGCACATACACAAACACACATATATACTAATGAATAATAATAATAATTATTATTATTTTTAGTAATTGTGAGTCATTATTATTATTATTATTATTATTAAAATAAACAAATTTACTTTGTCTATATATATATATATATATATATATATATATATATATATATATATATATATATAATATTTTTTTGTAAATTAAATAATTTTATTACACATACACATACACAAACACATAATTATTGTAGTAATAAGTACTGTAATTAATAATAACATAATAATTATTATTATAATTAATAATAAATAATTATTAATAATAATTATTGTAGTAATAATAATAAAATAATATTAATAATATTAAACACTAATTAATAATACTAATAATAATAATCATAATTATTATTATTATTATTAAATACTAATTAATACAAATATACATTATAAAATAAACAATGTTATTTACATTGTCTAAGTTATTTATATTTTTATTTGTGTATTAAATACTTTTATTGCACACACACACACACACACACACACACACACACACACACACACATGTATATGTACTAACAATAATAGTAGTAATAATAATTGTTGTTAAATATGAATTATTATTATTATTATTAAAATGAACAATTTTATTTACTTTTTCTATGTAAGTTTATATTTATATTTTTATTTGTATATTAAATAATTTTATTTGTGTATGTGTGCAATAAAATTATTATTATTATTAATAAATACAATTTTATTAGTATTTATTTTTTTATTATTATTCTTATTATATATAATGCCTATTAATAATAATAATAATAATAATAATTATTATTATTATTAAATACTAATTAATAATAATTGTATTCTTATTTTATTAATAATAAAATAAACAGTTATTTACATTATCTATGTAAGTTATTTATATATTTTATTTGTGTATTAAATATTTTTATTGCACACAATAATAATAATAATAATTATTATTTTTAAATATGAATTCATAATAATAATAACAATAATATTATAATAATTTAAAATAATAATAACAAAATAATAATAATAATAATAATAATAATAATTATTATTATTATTATTATTATTATTATTATTATTATTATTAATATTTTTTTAGGTACTTTGTGGTTTCCTTCCAGATTGAGGTCATAGAAATTATATACTAGTCCACCATCTGATAAACTTTTTTTTTTTTTTTTCCTCATCTACAGGGCCTTCATTTACTTTGTTACCAGCTCACCAGTCGTCTCCCACTGTGCCTGGCACCGTCCACGATTCATAGTTGCCTAAAAATAAAAGCGTTTGCACAGAAAAGCCCATAAAGTGAAACATGAGGACATGATTTGAGTCAGTGCGATGTCATTAGATTAAACTCCATAATTAAACCGAGTGCAGCAGTCGAGCACGCTGGGGATGTCACAGAGGACAGATCCGCAACAAACAACGGCGAGTGAGCGAGAGAGAAACACACCTCTCTAGAGTACAGGCCGTTGTTTGAGAAGATGCCGCCGTTGTCCCGCTCGATATTTGCACTGTACAGAGGTCTGTATCCTCTCAGCTCTCACCTTATTTGCTCGGGAAACACGGAATTATCTCCTTTTCCCCCTCCGTCCCCCTGCGCAGCACATGATATTTAATCCGTCATCTTTGTTTTCAACAAACACGGCGCAAGCTGTTGCTGGCAGGCCATGAGGCTCAGGGCCCATCTGGAAAGCGGGCCGTGTGCAGGGGAATTAGAGGGGAATTTAAGTAGGGGTTTGCTTGGGAAAGCCTGATAACAGTGCGGTACCGTGGCCCGTTGGCATCGCAGTGGCTTCTCTCCACCCCCCTATCCCAGTCTGCAATGTATTATTGATACTGAAAAGAGGGGGGGTATGTAAAGGCTGCAGCCTTTTGTTTTTGTTTGTTGACGTTGGCCGCGTCGCATTGTGTCGGGCTTACCAGTTTTCAATGGCAGGGAATCCCCTGGTTTCTCGTTCTCAAGATATGTTGAAGCTAAAACGGCTTGGGTTGAAGCAGTACCTGCGATCGATCAGCAGGCATTAGATTTCCGTCCCTGTCCTGGTGCATGTATCTCACCTGCAATTACCGCGACGGGCCGTGATGAACGTAGCTGTTCTCATGACTCGAGCCGCCTTTCGGTGCTCGATCAGCCGCCGCACTACATGTTTCTCAATCTGTATCAGGATTTAAATCGATAGAACATGCTGACGGTGGGCTCTTGAAGTCCGGGCTTTAGTTCGGATTCAAAGGATTAGCTTTTGATTTGTCGAAATTGATTGGAATTAGAAGCATTGCGACTCGGCGTGCAAATAAATATGGAGCTTGATTCTCACGGTTTAATCCGGGAGCGAGAGAGAAAGATTATAACGGTTTATTTGAACATCTGTTAGCAATGAGGTTTCGATTGTAACTAGATTTTTTACCTTATTACGAGGGGGAAATGCTGTAAGTGCCTATTAGGCGACTTCTAATCTCCGTTCTGACAGCTGCATTATGCAGACGTTAATCTCAGCAATGAAACTGCTGACAAAAATATTTGGTTTCATTGTACAAATGTAAAATAAAATAATAAATAGATGTGTATATATGTATAGATTTATATATTTTGTACATTTATTTATTTATTTGCAAATCAGAGAACGTTTAACAATTGACTAGAAAAGAAAAATTAAGAAAGAGAAGAAAAAATGTTTTTAATAGAAAAAAAAATCAGGAGTCCTTTTTCACAACATAGTTTTTTTTTTTTAACCTAAATATTGATTTATTTAAAATTAATAAATAAGTAGCTGTATGTGTAAATACTTATATATTTTATATATTTTTATTTATTTACAAATCATGGAAAATTTAATAGAATAGGAAAATAGAAATACAATAGAAAATAGAAAAGAATAGAAAAGAAAAATGAAGAAGTAGAGAAAAAAAGTCAAAATGAAAAGGAACATTTGACATCAGGAGCACTTTTTCACAACATAGACAGTTTTTTGGCATAAATATTGATTTATTTCAAAATGAACACTGAATAGAAATAATAAATGAAGGAGGAGAAGAAAAATGTTTTGAGTTAAAAAAAAGTCATTTTTGCATTATTGTCATCAGGAGGACATTTTCACAACATACACAGTTTTTGGGGATTAAATATTGATTCATTTAAAATAAATAAATATGTGTATATGTTTATGATTTTTATAAATATAAATATAAATCAGGGAAAATTAACACTGAATATAAAAGAAAAATGAATAAGAAGAAAAATGTTTTGAGTAAAAAAAAAGTTTTGGAGCCTAAATATTGATTCATTTAAAAATAAATAGTGTATGTGTGTATATATTTATATATTTTATAGATTTATTTTATTATTTATTTTTTACAAATCAGGGAAAATTAACACTGAATAGAAAAGAAAAATGAAGAAAAAGAAGAAAATGTTTTGAGTAAAAAAAAAAAAAGCTTTTTTAGCCATGGATTATTTTAATCATAATGAAAACAAGATGAAAAATTGACGTCAGGAGTACTTTTTCACAACATAAACAGTTTTTTGGCTAAATATTGATTTATTTAAAATAAATAAATAAAAAGTGTATGTGTATATATTTATATATTTTACACAAGTCAGAGAAAATTAACACTGACTAGAAAAGGAAAATGAAAAAAGAGAAGAAAAATGTTTTTAATAGAAAAAAAAAGTTGACATCAGGAGTCCTTTTTCACAGAAACCTAAATATTGATTTATTTAAAATAAATAAATAAATGTGTATACGTTTATGTTTTTTTATGAATTATGTACAAATAAGGGAAAATTAACACTGAATAGAAAAGAAAAATAAAGGAGTATTTTTTTCACAACATAAAGTTTTTTTTTTTTGCTAAATATAATTTATTTAAAATAAATAAATACAAAAGTGTATGTGTATATATTTATATATTTTATAAAATAATTTATAAAAAAGTTTGTACTGAATAGAAAAGAAAATGAGGAAAGAGAGAAAAAAAATAATTTTTGCCGTGAATTATTTGAATCATAATGGAAATGAGATGAAAATTTGACATCAGGAGTACTTTTTCACAACATAGACAGTGTTTAGGCTAACATTTATTTATTTAATATAGATATAAATAAATAATATTATTGTTTAAATAAAAATATTTATCTCAAATATTGATTTATTTAAATAAATAAATATTGACTTGAATTACATTTAAGCATTTTTGTTAACTCAGTTTATTTGTATTTAACCTTATTTAACCTTATCGTTTATTTATATTAAATATTGATTTGTTTAATACAAATAAATAACATATCAATAATATTTTGTTTAATTTATCATTTTTGTTTACAAAATGTATTTTTGTTATTGTAATAAATTATTGTTGTATTTAAGTTTAAGTTGACACACAAAGTATTTCAATCTTATGATTAAATTGAAGCTATTTACATCAGAAAACAAAAACAATGACTAAAACAAAGCACCAAAAAAATCTAAATCTAAATATTTGCCCTGAATACTAAAGAAAATTACTTTTGAGGAAAAAAGTAAAGTTTAACATGCTTTTTTTATTATTATTGTTTTTTAAATCGTATCCATGGATTCATTTCTTGGCTGCTGGTTTGCCTTTTCCACGCTTTCCGTGAGGTGCAAGAAATACCCGTCATGTGTTACATTTTTCTCTGCCTTGGGGCTCAAGCTACTTTTGTTCTTGCGGCGCGCCATGCCAAGTTAACCCATCTGCATCATAGTGTTATCTCTGTGTTTCTGTCCTGAGCCTGCTGCCATTGCCAGGTCATTAAACTGTATCTCCACGCAGCTGAGCCTGTTCTTTAGCCGTAATAAGCGTCACAGCTATTTATTAGAGTGTATTTCTGCTTTATTTATCAGTAATCGCTTGTGAAGGTGCAAGCTCGAGTCTCACGGTAAAAAGAGAACCATATGTAGCTCTTGTTTTTTTATGCCGTTATGTCTAGGGTGTTGTTTTATTGACTTGCGTTTGTTCTTCTGAGTCTCGTTCCGTTCGGCTCAGCCTGTAAAAGAGGCGTGTGAAGTAGTGGACGCTACGGTGAAGAGTCCTGCAGGGCTGTGAAACTTTAGAGGCATACGTGACAAATCCCCCAACCTTCTTCCCCCTTGTCTCACGCCCCTCCTTTTCCTTCCCTGCACTCTTTCACCCTAAGAGGGGATAAGTCTCTGATGAGAGCCAGACCAGTTTAGCCTGCCCCACCAGGAAAGCTTTTTCCCATCCTTCTTTCTCTCTCGCTTGTGTCATCCTTGTTTGTTCTCTTTTTCACTCTTAAGGTGCAACATTTTCTAGCAAAAAGGTCCAGTGTCTTTTTCTCAATAGAGAATGTATGAAGCACAGCTTCAAGTAGCTTTTTGTTGGGAAACATGGAAAATTTGTAAGCGATTGGTTTTCACCTGCAAAAATTAGTAGAACAATGGTAAATATATGATCAAACCTTTACATACATTGAAACTTTGCTTGAACAAACTACGAAAACTAATTTTGTAATGTCCCAGGTTTGTTTTTTAAACATTGTGCTATTTTAAACTTAACGCAGAATCTTAAAAACATCGATACATGTTTGTCTACACTGTAAAAAGTTTTCCCCAGATTCAACTTAAAAACCTAAGTTCAGCAGCTGCCTTAAGTTTTTAAGTTAAACCAGCTTAAAACTACAAATCATTTTAACTTATTACAATCAAAATGAGTTGATTTAACTTGTGAGTTTAAATGACTTGAGTTGATTTAACTTAACGTTTTAAGGCAGCTGCTAAACTTAAGTTTTAAAGTTGAAACTGGTGAAAACTTTTTACAGTGTACGCATCTCGAAGGCCTCGACTTGACTTAGACAACCTAAAAAAACCAAAACTCCAAAACAACCTTCGCAAACACAGTTATGCGAAAACGTTTGCAAAGAACTTCTAGTTGAATCAAGGCTTGTATTTGAGTTCAACCAACTCTTATCGAATGCATTTTCAAAGAGGATGTTTATATAAGACACGTTGCATTCAAAAACAAGCTTTCTCGTTTTTTTATGTTGCGTTACTTTTTTTTTTTTACTTAAAAACATTCATATGTTATTCTACACAGCCCACGTCCACAGTTAATTTGTCTGAAATTTCTTTGAACACTCCAAAACATCCTTCGAACAAGCACTGCTTGCGATAAACAAAAAAAGCTCACTCATTTTTACATTTTTCACTCATTTTTTTACTTGACGTACCATTATAAAAACATTCATGCATGTTATTCTACACATCCCACATCCACAGTTAATTATGTGAGACTTGGTTTGACTTAAAGTCTTTGCTTAAATATCATCATACACTTTAAAACAACCTTCGCAAACATAGTTAATGTTTACGAAGAACGTGTAGTTGAATCAAGGCTTGTATTTGAGTTCACCCAACTCTCATTGGATGTGTTTATTACAAGGTTGTTTATGAAAAACACATTGTTGCATTCAAAAACAAGCGTTCTGGTTTTTTCGTTGCGCTACTTTTTGAAATTTCATTGCACACTCTAAAACAACCTTCGCACAAACAATTAATGTTTGCGAAGAACAAAAAAGCTCACTCATTTTTACATTACATTTTTTTTTTTTACTTGACGCGCTGTCGTAAAAACATTCATGCATGTCGTTCTACACATCCCACGTCCACAGTTAATTATGTGAGACTTGATTTGACTTAAAGTCTTCGCTTAAATATCGTCGTACACTCCAAAACAACTTTCGCAAACAATGTTTACGAAGAACGTCTAGTTGAATCAACGCTTGTATTTGAGTTCAACCAACTTAGGAGGGTGTTTATGTAAAATACAAGCTCTTTCATTTTTACGTTGTGTTATTTTTTTGTATTTGACGCACAATCGTAATAATGTTCATACATGTTATTCTACACATCACATGTCCACAGTTAATTTGTGAATAGTGGGCTAAATTTAAGTTCGAAAGTCCGAAATGTCACTCCAAATCATCCTTCGCAAACATAGTTAATGTTTACGAAGAACAAAAAAGCTCTAATTTTTACGTTGCGCTATTTTTTTCCCCTTGACGCACCATCGTCAAAACATTCATGCATGTTATTCTACACATCCCACGTCCACAGTTAATTATGTGAGACTTGATTTGACCTAAAGTCTTCGCTTAAAGATCATCATACACTTTAAAACAACCTTCGCAAACATAGTTAATGTTTACGAAGAACGTGTAGTTGAATCAAGGCTTGTATTTGAGTTCACCCAACTCTCATTGGATGCGTTTATTACAAGGTTGTTTATGAAAAACACATTGTTGCATTCAAAAACAAGCGTTCTGTTTTTTTCGTTGCGCTACTTTTTGAAATTTCATTGCACACTCTAAAACAACCTTCGCACAAACAATTAATGTTTGCGAAGAACAAAAAAGCTCACTCATTTTTACATTGCGTTTTTTTTTTTACTTGACGCGCTGTCGTAAAAACATTCATGCATGTCGTTCTACACATCCCACGTCCACAGTTAATTATGTGAGACTTGATTTGACTTAAAGTCTTCGCTTAAATATCGTCGTACACTCCAAAACAACTTTCGCAAACAATGTTTACGAAGAACGTCTAGTTGAATCAACGCTTGTATTTGAGTTCAACCAACTTAGGAGGGTGTTTATGTAAAATAAAAGCTCTCTCATTTTTACGTTGTTATTTTTTTGTATTTGACGCACAATCGTAATAATGTTCATACATGTTAATCTACACATCACATGTCCACAGTTAATTTGTGAATAGTGGGCTAAATTTAAGTTCGAAAGTCCGAAATGTCACTCCAAATCATCCTTCGCAAACATAGTTAATGTTTCCGAAGAACAAAAAAAGCTCTTTTTTTTTTACTTGACGCACCGTCGTAAAAACATTCATGCATGTTATTCTACACATCCCACATACACAGTTAATTATGTGAGACTTGATTTGACTTAAAATCTTCACTCAAATATCATTGTACACTCTAAAAAAAAATTGTAATAAAAATCATACGTTATTCTACACATTACATGTTGACACTTAATTTGTGTCTGAAATATTGCACATTTCATTACGTCCTTCGCAAATACAGTTAATGTTTACGAAGAACAAAAAAGCTCACTCATTTTTACATTGCATTTTTTTTTTTACTTGACGTGCTGTCGTAAAAACATTCATGCATGTCGTTCTACACATCCCACGTCCACAGTTAATTATGTGAGACTTGATTTGACTTAAAGTCTTTGCTTAAATATCATCATACACTTTAAAACAACCTTCGCAAACATAGTTAATGTTTACGAAGAACGTGTAGTTGAATCAAGGCTTGTATTTGAGTTCACCCAACTCTCATTGGATGCGTTTATTACAAGGTTGTTTATGAAAAACACATTGTTGCATTCAAAAACAAGCGTTCTGGTTTTTTCGTTGCGCTACTTTTTGAAATTTCATTGCACACTCTAAAACAACCTTCGCACAAACAATTAATGTTTACGAAGAACAAAAAAGCTCACTCATTTTTACATTTTTTTATTTTACTTGACGCGCTGTCGTAAAAACATTCATGCATGTCGTTCTACACATCCCACGTCCACAGTTAATTATGTGAGACTTGATTTGACTTAAAGTCTTCGCTTAAATATCGTCGTACACTCCAAAACAACTTTCGCAAACAATGTTTACGAAAAACGTCTAGTTGAATCAACGCTTGTATTTGAGTTCAACCAACTTAGGAGGGTGTTTATGTAAAATAAAAGCTCTCTCATTTTTACGTTGTTATTTTTTTGTATTTGACGCACAATCGTAATAATGTTCATACATGTTATTCTACACATCACATGTCCACAGTTAATTTGTGAATAGTGGGCTAAATTTAAGTTCGAAAGTCCGAAATGTCACTCCAAATCATCCTTCGCAAACATAGTTAATGTTTACGAAGAACAGAAAAACTCTCATTTTTACGTTGCGCTATTTTTTCCCCTTGACGCACCATCGTCAAAACATTCATGCATGTTATTCTACACATCCCACGTCCACAGTTAATTATGTGAGACTTGATTTGACTTAAAATCTTCGCTCAAATATCATCGTACACTCCAAAACAACCTTCGCAAACATAGTTAATGTTTACGAAGAATGTCTAGTTGAACCAAGGCTGGTATTTGAGTTCAACCAACTCTTGTCGGATGCGTTTGTTACAAAGGTGCTTATGTAAAACACATTGTTGCATTCTTTGTTAAAATGTCATTGCACACTCTGAAAACAACCTTCGTAAACACAGTGAATATGTTTATGGCTTGTATTTCACGAACTGTCTGTATTTTGTAAAAGTCTCATTTGAATGTGTATATTAAGACCAAAGACTTAACTTTTCAGAGATAGTTAGAATACTACTTAAAATCTAGATCTACATAAACTAGGTAATTGACTAGTCAGTTGTTGGGCCGGCGTGACCCGTCCCTATTAGGAAGTTCTGTGTTCAATGGCCAAACGTGGTTCCACTGGCAATTAGGAAATGAGAAGTCCTCTGAGCGTGTTTCCAGGCCATTTGGAGTCAAGATGATGCACTTTAGACACACTCTCAGACACCCATCGCTCACTGTAAATCCTAAGCACTTTAAGAATGCTCGCCCGTGGTGGGGGGTGGAAACATAAAAGCGGGATCAACAGAAGGGTTGCCTGGTAACAGTAGACGGCGGTCACAGTAGCTCATGGGAGCCCAGACGAGGCGCGGGGTCGACCCTGTGCCCTGACGTGACTCCCTACTGACTTCATATGCTGGAAAACCGTTCACAAAGCCACAGGTTCAACGTGACCTTTTTAGTACTAGGACTCTAACAGAATATTCATTCATTTATCAATTCATTTATTTAAATATATATTTGTAACTATTTTTAGTGTTTGCTATATGGTGTAAGATGTGCATCTACATAATATTAGTTTAATTTCTAATACAAGTAAATTTTTTTATATTAATTTGTATGTGTTATTTTTGTATTTATATTATTTATTTTTAATTGTTTCCAGATACACATCTATTTATTTATTTGTTGGTTGATTTATTTATTTACAATTCTATAGTTTATTTACTTTTTAAACTGAAGAAAATAATAATAATTAAATATTATATAAATTATTGTTATTGTTATTAATATTATTACTATTACTGACATCTGCTTAAACTAACCAAAGAAAATAAAAAAAATTAAATATCATATAAATATAAATTATTATTTTTATTATTGTTGACATCTGCTTAACCAGGTTTTAAAAAATAAAATACTGAAATATTATTATTATTGTTGTTATTATTATTATTATTATTATTATTATTATTATTATTAGTGACATCTGCTTAACCAAACCGAACAATAAAATACTACTAATACTAGTAAAATATTATATAAATAAATAAGTGATGATGATAATAATAATAATAATTATTATTACTATTAATACAATATTTTATTATTATTATTATTATTATACAAGGGCTTAAACATGGACTTCATTATATATAAACAAAAATAATTTTTTATTATACACATTTATTTACAGTTCTATAGTTTATTTATTTTTTGAACCAAAGAAAATAATAATAATTAATTAATATATATATATATATATATATATATATATATATATATATATAAATAATAATAATTATTATTGTTATTATTAGTGACATCTGCTTAACCAAACCGAAGAAAATAAAAATAATTAAATATTTTATAAATTATTATTATTATTATTATTATTATTATTATTATTATTGTTATTATTATTATTATTATTATTACTACTACTATTGACATCTGCTTAACCAAACCGAAGAAGAAAAAAAAAAAATATAAATCTAAATAAATATTATTATTATTAATGACATCTGCTTAACCAAACCAAAGAATGACTAAATAAATAAATAGTTTAGTTAAAAAATATTTGGTTAAGCAGATGCCAATAATAATAATAATAATAATAATAATAATAATAATAATAATAATTTAGATAGTTAATTATTATTTTCTTCAGTTTGGTTCAGCAGATGTTACTAATAATTATTAATATTATTATTATTATTATTATTTATGTTTATATAATATTTTATTATTATAATTTATATTTGGTTTAAAAGGTAAATAAACTATAGAACTGTAAATAAATATGTATAATAATTTTAATAAAACATTTTTTTGTTTATATGTAATGAAGTCTGTGTCTAAGCCCTTAAATCTTAATAAAATATAATAATAATAATAATAATAATAATAATAATAATAATAATAATGACATCTGCTTAACCAAACCAAACTAAACAAAGAAAAATAGTGTTGGGCAATACTAATATAGTTGCCAATATACAAATATCAGCCAAACAAATTTACGTGCAGTGAAGTATTTATTTTAATCGTTTAATCAAGTTGTTTACCTTTGTTTACGAGGTGACTGTGACATTGGGCGTTTATTATAATATTTCTAGCGTGAGTCTGTGTCCTCCAGGAACAGGTAGGGTTCTGGATCCGCATGTGTGAAAGCCGTGCACCGCAACAGCTGGCTGGCCAATATTAAAACCCCGCTGTCTTCCACAGCGCCGCTCTTCTCACAGCTGTGTTTAGTGGCCGTCCGGTCTGTCCCGTAACCTTAAGCTCGGAGACCGGACCTCTGTGGACAGGAAGTGAGACCAGCGAGTTAGTCCGAGATGATACACTTTGGGAGAAAAAAAAAAAGCAAAGCCGATTGATTTGATAGTTTGTTGTCATTGGCCTGGGGATCAGCATGCTGGCTGGTGCGGGTGGTGGAGGGGTGTAGCTGATCCACCCGGTAAGCTGATAAATATTTAAGAGCGTTTGGAGCCAGAGGATGGTACAGTTGGAGCTCCTCATCTGGGTTCTTTAATTAGGACGCATTCTGCTCCAGTGCCCTCTGCCTCCCGCATCCAGGGAGACGTGGGGTAGAGAGAGAGAGAGAGAGGGGCAGCGGGGCGGCTTGCCTGGACCCTCAACCGAGAGAGAGCGAGCGAGGGTAAGCGAGAGAGAGAGAAAAGATCAGCGCAAGTCTGCCAGCGTCTGCTGGGTGACATTAAACATCAACAGATGCTGTGCACATATTGCGGGCTGAGATGCGGCGCTTCCACAGAAGGCCCTCTTTTTTTTATTTGTCGTAATCACAACATCCGTTCAAACAAATGACGAGGAGCAAAGCCCTGGAGTAAACAATTAAAAAAATGCAACTGAAATGAAAAACAAAGGCATCGGCGACCACAGAAAAATGTAGAACCCCGTCCAGCTGCGTCTCGCTCCCGCCTCTCGGTGGCTATTTTTATTCGGTCCGGTCGCGTTCGTGTTTTTGGATGGTGTGAAGCCACGTTGGACGTGTATGTCGGGGTGAGGCGGGGTGATGGATATGATATCTCGGCCCTGTGTGAGGATTGGTGGGGGTTTGGAGAGAGAGAGCACAGCTCTGATGTGTGGTGTACAGATCAGTGGCGTTCCACCTGCTGCTGCTGTTGTCACAGACCTGCTTGATCACAGGGTTTGAGTCTGCCCACAGATGGGCTGCTAGCTGGCCTGCTCTGCTTTAAACTGCCCTGCACAATCTGTCCGTCCATCTATCTATCTATCTATCTATCTATCGTTCTATCGTTCGTTCTGTCATTCTATCCACCATTCTATCGTTCTATCTTTCTATCGTTCGTTCTGTCTATCGTTCTGTCGTTCTATCCATTGTTCTATCGTTCTATCTTTCTATCGTTCGTTCTGTCTATCGTTCTGTCGTTCTATCCATCGTTCTATCGTTCTATCTTTCTATCGTTCGTTCTGTCTATCGTTCTGTCGTTCTATCCATCGTTCTATCGTTCTATCTTTCTATCGTTCGTTCTGTCTATCGTTCTGTCGTTCTATCCATCGTTCTATCTTTCTATCGTTCGTTCTATCTATCGTTCTATCGTTCGTTCTGTCATTCTATCCACCATTCTATTGTTCTATCTTTCTATCGTTCGTTCTGTCTATCGTTCTGTCGTTCTATCCATCGTTCTATCGTTCTATCTTTCTATCGTTCATTCTGTCTATCGTTCTGTCGTTCTATCCATCGTTCTATCTTTCTATCGTTCGTTCTGTCTATCGTTCTGTCATTCTATCCATCATTCTACCGCTCTATCTTTCTATCATTCGTTCTTCTATCTATCTATCTATAGTTCTATCGTTTGTTCTATGTATCGTTCTATCGTTCTATCTATCTACCGTTCTAACACTCTATCGTTCTGTCCATCCTTCTATCATTCTATCGTTCTATCTTTCTATCTATCGTTCTATCTAACACTATCGTTCTATCATTCTATCATTAAATCTTTCTATCATTCTATCCATCGTTCTATCATTCTATCTTTATCTATCATTCTATCTAACGCTCTATCGTTCTATCCATTGTTCTATTATTCTATCGTTCTATCTTTCTATCTATAGTTCTGTCTATCTATGGCTCTATAATTGTATTGTTTAATTTTATTGTTTGTTCTATCGTTTGTTCTGTCTATCTGTCTGTCCGTCCGTCCGTCCGTCAGTCCATCATCTATCTATCTATCTATCTATCTATCTATCTATCTATCTATCTATCTATCTATCTATCTATCTATCTATCTATCTATCGTTCTATCGTTCTATCGTTCTATC
Organism: Garra rufa; assembly: GCF_049309525.1. NCBI lineage: Eukaryota > Metazoa > Chordata > Actinopteri > Cypriniformes > Cyprinidae > Garra > Garra rufa. The sequence goes on along the minus strand of NC_133367.1, from coordinate 26,224,128 downwards.
TATCATTTATTCTATGTATCTATCTATCGTTCTAACACTATCGTTCTGTCTATCGTTCTATCTTTTTATTTATCGTCTATCGTTTTATCTGTATGGCTCTATAATTTTATTGTTTGTTCTGTTTATCATTCTGTCTATAGTTCTGTCGTTCTATCTATCTATCTATCTATCTATCTATCTATCTATCTATCTATCTATCGTTCTATCTATCGTTCTATCTATCGTTCTATCTATCGTTCTATCATTCTACTGTCTATCTTTCTATCTATAGTTCTAACGTTTGTTCTATGTATCATTTTGTCTATCTATCTATCTAGTTCTATCATTCTATCTATCGTTCTATCTATCTAGTTCTATCATTCTATCTATCGTTCTATCATTCTATTGTTTTATCATTTGTTCTATTGTTTGCTATCTATCTATCTTTTGTTCTATGTATCATTCTATCGTTCTATCATTCTTTCTATCATTCTGTCCATCCACTTGTCCATCTGTCTAGCCATTCTTATGTCTGTCAATCCAGTCCTCCATTGTTGTCCATCATTCTATCTGTCTATAAATGTGTCTGTGCATGGTTCTATTATCTGTTTCTGTCTTTTTTTCTATCTTTTTGTAATTCTATTGTATGTTCATACCTTCTGTATCTCTTGTGTTCATGTATCATCAGTCAGTCTGTAAGCCCTATAGACATTTAAAGGCTTCAAGGCTTTTGAAACTTTCAAAAAAGATTTTGTCAAGCCAAAATTCGACATTTCTCTCGACAAACTTTGTTTGTTTAAAAAAAGTGCTTTAAATTCCACCTCCTCAAAATCAAATAGCCGTTTCTGAGTTTCAAAGGCACTATCAGCTCAGCTGTGAACAGCGCATAACCCTGCTCCTCACGCTGAACCTGAATGTCGCTGCCCTTCACTGCCGACCCGCTGTGATGACCTCACACAGTCACTGCGTCTGTAAATAATACCGCTGCGCATTGCTTTGAAATGACAGCGTCCCTCTGCGTCTCATAAATGATACTGTCACGCGCCTTCCATTATTGAGGAGGCTCGCGGTACCACCTTCACCTGCGGATAGACCATCAAATTGAGTAAATCTCCTGGTTCTCTGCTTCTCAGCAAACTCTGAGTCTTAGCAAGCCTTGAAGCGGCGTAACACACGGCCAGTAAAGCTATGGGATGTGTAATTAAACAGAAGCGAACACAAAGGGCCCGGGCAGCGTGTGTGCATGTGTGCGTGCCTCCGTGCCCCGCCACGGAGCGCAGGTGGGTGGCAGGGAGCACGGAGCTGCGCGAGGAGGCCAGGTTAAGCTTGCATTACAACTCATGAATCTTTCAGATCAACAAGTGCACGCCGTTCTCTCTTTCTCTATGGTTTTTTAAAAATAAATAACAGCTGAAAATGGAGGTACAGTAATTTAAGAACTTTCAGTAGGATCAGGGTGTTGTGCAAAAACGAGGATAAGAAGGAGAGAAATAAATGCAAGCCGTATCCTTTGAGGTGTGCCCCTGACCTCCCTGCATCACTGTGGTCGTATTCACCGCCTCGACTGCAGCAATAAGGAGGCTTTATGTGCACTGAGCCCGGGGCCATAGCGTCAGGAGCTGAGGACCTCTGCACCAGGAAATGCTTTAGGGATCTGCTCTTTCGCACAGTCAGTCTCCCACGGACTCCGGGAGACCATTTTATCTCCAGTTGCTAGGATAACAACTCGAAGCTTCCAGCAGTCAGAAGGCCTGCTGGGCCTTTTTCTGTCAGACAGAAAGAATGCAACATTTTTTGAAGGGGTTTGTTATTAAAAAAATTATTTTAGCGGTTCATCCCAGATCTGAGCGTTTTTTTTTTTTTGGGTTGTATTTTTTTGGGTTGTATTTTTGGAGTTGTCCAAGATAGGGAGGGAAGTATTGTTTGGCAATGCATTTTTATCGCAAAAAAGTTTAAAAGACAAAAAAAATACGGTTTTCGTGGGGCGAGGTACTAATGAAATGATTAAAATAGAAAAATGAAAAGTGCGAGGGCCACGGCGACTCTGACTGACTGCGTCCCGCCAGGATTAAGTGGACTCCTCCTGTTCCCTTTGTGCACGTTTCCCAGCAGCACAATTGAGTCCGAGTCGCGAGCACAAGTGCTCCGCAAAAAGCCCCACAGCAGCCACTTTGGGTCTCCATTCTTTGGCCACGGCGAGACACGCCAGTCTGTAATTACGGGGCTCTTTCAGTCGCCCGCAGACCCTTCAGTCTGACCCCAGACACCTTGACAACATCAGCCTAACAAGATCTAAGAAATACTGTACAACTTCTTGTTAAACAGTCATTATGCTGTTTTATCAGACAGTTGGTTTGTTTAGTCTTCATTCAGATGTGTAGAATGTTAGATTTTAGGTTTGAAAGGTTTGATTTTAGGTTTCCTGTAGGTTCCCACAGGAAGCTCAGTTGCAGTTATCTATTTGTCTTTCGTTCTGTCTAGCATTCAGACGTTCTATATCTATCTATCTATCTATCTATCTGTCTATATATCGTTTGTTTGTTCATTCTATCGTTCTATTATTCAAACGTTCTTTCTAGCGTTCGTTCATTTGTTTGTACTATCTATTGTTTGTTCATTCTATCTATTCTGTCTATCAATCTATCTATCGTTCCATCGTTCGAACGTTCTATCTGTCGTTTTTTTGTTTATTCTATCTATCATTCTATAATTCGTTCATTCATATCTATTTTTCTATCAATTGTTAGTTTGTTCATTTTATTTATCTATCTATCTATCTATCTATCTATCTATCTATCTATCTATCTATCTATCTATCTATCTATCTATCTATCTATCTATCTATCTATCTATCTGTCCATCTATCTATCTATCTATCTATCTATCTATCTGTCCATCTGTCTATCTATCTATCATCTATCTATCTATCCATCTATCCATCTGTCTATCTATCTATCTATCTATCTATCTATCTATCTGTCTATCTATCTATCTATCTATCTATCTATCATCTATCCATCTATCTATCTATCTAGTTCTATCGTTCTATCTATAATTTATTCTATCGTTCTATCTATAATTTATTCTATGTATCATTCTGTTTATAATTTCTTCAGTCTATCTATCTATAGTTCTATCGTTTGTTCTGTATCGTTCTATCTATCGTTCTATCTAACACTATCGTCCTGTCAATCGTTCTATCATTCTATCGTTCTATCTTTCTATCGTTCTATCTATCTTTGGCTCTGTAATTTTATTGTTTGTTCTATCATTTCTTCTTTCTATCTATCTATAGTTTTATCGTTTGTTCTATGTATCGTTCTATCGTTCTATCTATCGTTCTAACACTATCGTTCTGTCTATCGTTCTATCTTTTTATTTATCGTCTATCTATCGTTTTATCTTTCTATCTATCGTTCTATCTGTATGGCTCTATAATTTTATTGTTTGTTCTATCGTTTGTTCTGTCTATCATTCTGTCTATAGTTCTGTCGTTCTATCTATCTGTCTATCTATCTATCTATCTATCTATCTATCTATCTATCTATCTATCTATCTATCTATCTATCTATCTATCTATCTATCTATCTATCTATCTGTCCATCTGTCTATCTATCTATCATCTATCTATCCATCTATCCATCTATCCATCTATCTATCTATCTATCTATCTATCTATCTATCTATCTATCTATCTATCTATCTATCTATCTATCTATCTATCTATCTATCTATCTATCTATCGTTCTATCGTTCTATCGTTCTATCGTTCTACTGTCTATCTTTCTATCTATAGTTCTGTCGTTTGTTCTATGTATCATATCTATCTATCTACATATCTGTCTATCGTTCGTTCATTAGTATTATCTATCATTCTATCGTTCATTTGTTCTATCTATTGTTTGTTCATTCTATCTATTCTATCAGTCTATCTATCTATCGTTCCATCTGTCGTTTTTTTTGTTCATTCTACCGTTCTATAATCCGTTCATTCATATTATCTATCATTTTATCTGTTGTTAGTTTGTTCGTTTGTATTATCAATCTTTCATTCTATCTATCCACCCATCGTTAGTTTATCTGTTCTGTTGGTTGTTCTGTCTATCGTTCATTTGTTCTATCTATCTATCGTTCTATCTATCGTTCTATTTATGGTTTGTTTGTTCGTTCTACCATTCGTTCTATCTATCATTCGTTCGTATTATCTATCTATCATTCTGTCTATCGTTTTATCTGTCATTCATTTATTCTATAGTTTGTTCTAACTGTCATTAGTTTGTATTATCGATCATTCTTTCTATCTATCCACCTATCATTCATTTATCCGTTCTATTGGTTGTTCTGTCTGTCTATCGTTCATTTGTTCTATCTATCTATCTATCTATCTATCTATCTATCTATCTATCTATCGTTCTATCGTTCTATCGTTCTATCTATCGTTCTATCGTTCTATCTATCGTTCTATCTATCGTTCTATCTGTAATTCTGTTCTGTCTGTTCTGATCTTGTTCTGTCTGTTTTCTTTTACCTATCCTTTGTTCTGTCTTTCTTTCTGTCAATCTCTTGTTCTCTCTTGCTCTGTCCTTCTCTATCTGTTGATCAATCTTCTATCTAGTCATTCTTTCCTTCTGTCTGCCTGTCGTTCTCCTTCGTTTTGTCTATCTGTCAGTCTTTCGTGTCTCACCGCCTGTCTCTCCCTTTGTCATTTTGTCCAACTGTCTAATGTTCAGTTTTGTTTCGTCAATCTGTTGATCTTACTACTATTTAATCTCCCTTCCCTTCATCCGTCTATCTGTAAAGTATAAAAATCTTCAAGTGCAGTTCTGTTTGATGTTTACATCTCAGTTTAGTTCATGAACTGGTTTTCAAAAGACATTGTTAGTTCATTTCTAAATGGCGCACAACCCTGCTATGAAAACTTTTTTTATGTTTGCTGTTTGTTGAAAAGGGCACCGGACGGTTTCGGGCACACATGACAGCACAGCCCAGGTTAGTGTGTCACACAGCCTGTGCTCCAGGCTGCTTACGTGGCCTACTTCCCACCATGGTCAGTGGGTCGGCTGTCCCGGAGTGAACCCTTTCCACTCTGCGGCCTTCCTCCGTCTAATGATACTTGGAGCTTAATCGCTCTGGACTTTCCAATTACGCCAAGGCTTTAGCGCACTGCTCCTTTAGCAGCAGCAAAACACTGGCATTTTTCTTCCCCGCTTTAATCCAGCCGGTGGAAACTGAGCCATTGTTGCAGAACTGTTGTCAAATTTACAGTAGTACAGTACATCCCTGATTGCTCAGCCTGTGGGCAGGGATTGTTCTCCCAAGAAAGAAGGTGGAAAGGATGAGAGAGAGAGAAAGAAAGAGGCCCACAGGGACAGAGGGGTCGCGGCGGAGCAGACAAGAGGAACACACTTTTTTGTGGGGGTGTTGTGTTGGTGGAGAGGGGGGTCAGTGCGAGGGCAGCGCTGAGGGAAGATGAAGGATACGCCACAGGCTGACAGCCACACAGGAAGTACATCACAGTGAAGACCCCCCAAAGTTCCCCCCTTCCTTTATATTGCCCCCAGCCCACTTTGGGATCTTCTCAGCGTGGTTTGGGCCTTGTGATCTCCACTCTGATGTGATGGGGGAGGCGGGGGTTCAGTCGAGGAAATCCAAAACACAACAGCAGGCATCGTTGTCTCAGATCATGTTAGTGTATATGTCAAACCAGCTAGAGACGTTAAACATTTGTCTTCATGAAGAACAAAGAAGGTGTAGAAAAGCTCCTCATTCAGTTCCTCACACAAACTCTTTATTTAGTGTTTCTAAAATTGTACTGATAGGTATCAAGGGTTTAGGAGTCATAATTAAATTGATTTGTTCTTGTGAATCTGAATCAAATGAGGAGTTTATGAATCAGAATCAAATCAAAAGCCTGTGAATCAGAATTAAATGTGAATCAATCAAATTAAATTTAAATTAGTCACGCTTGTGAGTCAGAATAAAAAGAATCAGAATCAATACGGCGCCAAATTTAGATGAAATATGTGTAATTCATCTAAACTGAACTGAAACTGGAATAAAGGGTTTATGAATCAGAATCAACTCAAAAGCCTGTGAATAGGAATTAAATTTAACTAAATCTGCATGCGAATCAAATTAAATATGAATCAGTCAAGCTTGTAAATCAGAATTTTTAAAAAATCAGAAATAATATGGAGCCAAATTGAGATGAAATATGTGTAAATTCATCTGAACTGAAATTGGAATCGGGTTTATGAATCAAAATCAAATTAAAGTGATTTGGTCTGGTGAATCTGAATCAAATCAGAAATTCTGTACTGATAGCTAATTATAATGAGGCAAAACCTAATTATAAATGGAATCAAGAGTTTATTAATCAGAATCGAATCTGTGAATTTAAATGAAATCAAATCTACATGTGATATGAATCAATCAATCTTGTCAACTTTAACAACTTTATAGAAGATACAGAATTCCTGATTTGATTCAGATTCACAAATCAATTGAATTTGATTCTTATTCATAAACCCTTGATTCCAGTTTCAATTCAATTTAGATTTATTTATACATCATCTCAGTTTGGCTCTGTATTCATTCTGATTCACAAGTGTGAATGAGTGATGCTTGATTTGATTCACATTCAGATTTGGTTCAATTTAATTCAAATTTACAGGCTTTCAATTCCACATACATACTCTTAATATCAATTATGGAAGACCACTTCATTTTTCAGAATGCTTTTCCTTATGATTTTTTTTTTCAAAAAAAATCCTAAAATTTTCTAAATGTAACCAAATTAAGTTTTTCTCTAGTAATTAGCTTTTTTCTTTTCTTTTTATTCATTTTATCTGTTTGCAGTTATAGCTGGAAGACAGAGAAACCATGCTTCTTTCTTTTCTCAAGCTCCTCTATTTTTTTTTTTCAAAGCTTGCTTACTTCAAGATCCAAATTGTAAATCTAATCTTCACTTGGTTTATTTATATAGGCTATAAAGTCCGTAGGTCCTAAAATCTCTCATGGGGCCTGACACTCCTTCACAAACACGTGTGCGTGGATGCGCGTGTCGGCACACGTGACATTGCGTGGGGCCTCCCGGTGAAAGTGCTTTCTTGGTGTTGGGGTCACATGTTAACACCCAGGTCATGAGGGTCAAATGCTCCTGCTGTGGAGCAATCTGGGTCAGCGTGGCAGTGACGGAAAGAGCCCGAGAGGTTGTATGTCTCAGGAACAGGTGGCCCTCTTTGACACAGCGCTCAGTTTAGAGCGGGGCCAGGGGAACCGGAGTTTATGACGAAGCTTGAGTTCGGGACAGCTATTTTATCCAGCAGCAGGTCGTTTTCCAGCTCGCCTGGCCTTTAGCTCGACGGGCTCATGTAGCTGTTTAGCCTTTATCACAAGCTGTGTAGCTAGTCTCTTTGCCTGGAGCTATTATTATTCACCGAGGGAGATCAGAGTGTGTAGGGAAGTGTTTGGGGGTGGGGGATGCTCGCAGGAGTCCGCTTTGGCTTGCAGATTAACAACAAACCAAATCTTGGAGCGAGCCACTGTCCGCAGCGAAGAGTTGTGGTTGGCTCTGCACGTCGGCCCGTGGAATATTTGATAGGGAGACTGGGAGGAAAGCCATGCCTGGTGCTGGCAGTCGACTTAAGAAGCCTGTAGGAAAGCGAGAGGGAGAAGGAAAGAGTTGGCTTTCAGGATGTGACCCAAACTTACACCATCTCCTCTGTACGCCATTCACTATGTCTGAATCGATTTGATTCAGATTTACAAGCTTAATTTGATTTGTGATTCATAAACTTTCAGGTGCAATTTAGATGATTCAGATTTGGCTGGGAATTTTTTCTGATGTATTATAGATTATATTTAATTTGATTCACATGTAGTTTTGGTTCAGTTTACTTCTGATTCACAGGCTTTTGGTTCGATTCTGATTCATTAGCTCTTGATTCAAATTATGTTTAGAATCTGATTTTGCCTCATCATAATTAGTTATCAATACAGAATTTCTGACCAAATCAGTTTCTATTCTGATTGGAAAAAAACCTTTTCCAATTTCGATTCAATTCAGATTGATTTACATATATTTCATCTTATTATGGCTCTTTGTCAATTCTGATTCTCTTTGATTCCGATTCACAAGCGTGATTTGATTCACATACAGATTTTGGTTCAATTTAATTCCGATTTACAGACTTTTGATTTATAAACTCTCAACTCCAGTTATTAGATTCTGATTTTGCATCATTATAATTAGTCATTAATACAGGATTCCTAATTTGATTCAGATTCTCAAGACCAAGTCGATTTAATTTGATTCTGATTCATAAACCCTTGATCCAGTTTCAGTTCAATTCAGATTAATTTACACATATTTCATCTCAATTTGGATCCGTATTGGTTCTGATTAGTTTTTTACTCTGATTTACAAGCGTGGTTGGTTTATATTTAATTTGATTCACAGGTTTGAAAATTTGGTTTTGCTTTATAAACTCTCAATTCCAGTTATGATTAGATTATGATTTTGCCTCATTAAAATTAGTTGTCTATACAGAATTCATGATTTGTTTCAGATTCAAAAGATCAAGTCAATTGAATTTGATTCTGATTCATAAACTCTTGATCCAGTTCCAGTTCAATTCAGATTAATTTACAGATATTTCATCTCAATTTGGCTCCTGATTGGTTCTGATTCTTTTTTATTCTGATTTACAAACGTGATTGATTCATATTTGATTTGATGCAGATTTGGTTCAATTTAATTCTGATTCACAGACTTTTGATTTGATTCTGATTAATAAAATATCGATTCCTGTTATGATTAGATTCTGATTTTGCCTCATTATACTATCAATACAGGATTCCTTAATTTGATTAAATTGAATCAAATCAAAATGCTAATTTAAATGAAATCTTATCCCACTTTGTAAGCTTTCAGTTTTTTTGCAATTATGATTCACTCTGGTATATTTTGGCTCAGTAAGATTGGTTATTAATACAGATTTACCCGTTTGATTTGTTCATTAGCAAGCTTGGTTTTATGTGATTTGATTGAACTCTAATTTGCAAGCTCATGATTCTGATTTGATTTCAATCTTTCTGGGTATATTTGTATTAATGTTATTAGTAATTTTTTTCTATTCATTAAAGAACTGGGCTCATAGGAGTCACCGGTTGCACTACATGTTTTTGATTCACTAAAATGAATCAGTTCATTTGAGTCACTTGGACTCATTTGAGAATCATTTGGACTACACTGGTTGGATACATATTTCTCTAAATAGGAATCAACTCGAAAGAGTCATTCGTTCATGAATTGGACTACACAGATCACTGTGTTTGTTTTGGGTTCAATAAAAGAATCAAGAGTCATTTACTTGCGGTTAGGACTACTCTGGTCACGCTATGTGTTTTTGATTCACTAAAGAGAATCAGAAACTCATAAGAGTTGTTTATTTGATCTCTTTGTATTGTTAGCAAAGTCCCAAAGCAACGTAGTATGGTCTTTATCAGTAAACGTGCGTCATACTCCAGACTCTGAGGCCAAACGTGAATGGAGATTCCTCTCGGTAAGGAAGAGATGTGGCGCTGGATCAGTCAATAAACCTTCATTAACCTCATTTGCTCTGCTGAGGGATAATAAGACGGCTGTTCCTTCCATCTGAAATCTGAGCTCCTCTGCATTTTATGGACTCACTTTTCTCCATTAATGCTCAGGTTTATTTTTGGGCTTGGTTTTTGCTTGTTAATAAGGGATGTAGAACAATGGCCCATTGAGGGAGCCGCGTAGGAGAAGAACTTGTCTTGCTAGTGTCTATAGCCAAAGTTTTTGTTTCGGATTCTTCCCAAAGGAGCCGCATTCTGGCGCAGTGAGAATTTGAAAGGTTCTTGAGCTGTGAGGAAGCCCCCTTCCATAGGCTGTGATCGTTAATGCGAGGTCGTCCCCCTTCCCAGCTTTCGGCCAGCATGTTATTTATTATTCAGTGAGAGCTATTACTGTGGATAAGAGGCTCCTCTCAGGCCTGTATCGATTGCTTTAATTGCTCCAAAACATTGTCAACTCTTAAGATAGATATTAAAGGAAGAGGCTTCCAGCATGCATGACAATAAGACGCGCTGGAGGGGAGGGCCAAGTCAACGCCGCTCAAAAAATGTCCCTCGCCGCCGTGTTTCTCTGATAACGTAATCAATAACATCTTGTGAACATAAGCATTCGCTCTTGCCGAGAGGAGACTGGAAGAGCCGCGTCCAGCGCCTTCCCATGCTGAATCGATACGCTTTGGAAAAGAGAGCTGCAGTAGGATGGCCAATGACGTGAGACGCTTGCTTTATTTATTTATTTAAAATAATTACATTAAAAAGGCAGTTAAATTATACAGAGATGTAAAAAATGTACCTCTTCTTTGAGCATGTTTGTTTCTTTCTTTATTTCGGCATAGATTTTAGGCTTTTTATGCCTGAAATGTACATATAAACTATAACTGGTATACTATTTGTAATACATTTCATCTACTGAAATTGTATTACATTTAATTAAAATGTGTTAAAATATAAAAAAATATTTATTGTTAATTTTGTTTATTGAATTTAATGTAGTAAATGTACTATTACTAAAATGTATAATTTAGATATTTGTATATTTTAAAAACTACTTTCCGCCACATTTAAATAATTTACTATATTAATAAGTTTTTTATGCCTAAAATGTAAATCTAAATTATTTATAATAATTTAATGTAATTAATTAAATACTGAAAATGAGTTGCATTTGATTAAATAAAAAATAATAATAATTTAAAAAAAGATATAGATATAGATATAGAATGTAGTAATGTAATAATGTAGTAATATTACTAAAATATATAATTTATATAATTGTATAGATTCAATATTTTTAAAACTACTTTCCACCAAATCAGGTCATGAATTAAATACTGAAAATTAGTTACATTTGATTAAATAAAAAATAATAAAAATAAAAAATAAAAAAAATAAAAAATATATATATAAATTGAATTTATTACTAATTTTGGATTTTAAAATTAATGCAGTAATTTGACTAAAATATATAATTAATATAATTGTATAGATTAATTATTTTTAAAACTACTTTTCTTTAAATCAGGTCATGAGATGCAACCAACATTAATAAAAATAAAATAAAAATAATAAAATAAAATCTGTTTTTAAAATGTTGCTATGATGCTTAATGATCTCTTAAAAACTTGATATTAATTAATAATTTACTTTATTTATTTATTTATTTATTGGTGGGGCATACATTTTTAGGCTTTTATGCCTAAAATGTAAATATAAAATGTAACTATTATAATTAATAATTATTTATAATACATTTCATGCACTAAATGAAATGCTGAAAATTCATTACATTCAATTAAAATTTTGAATAAACATAAAAAAAAATACAATAATAAAATGTTGTGGTATGATGCTTAATAATCTCTTTAAAACTTGATATTTATGAATAATTTACTTTATTTATTGATTGGTTTATTTATTGGTGGGGGTTTAATATAATATAATATTATAATTAATAATTGTTTATAATATATTTCATGTACTCAATTAAATACTGAAAATTAATTGCATTTAATTCATATTTTGTTAAAAATAAAAATTGTATTTATTATAAATTTTGTGTATGCAATTTAATTTAGCAAATAATGTAATAAACATTACCAAAATATATAAAATATGTAACTTAGATATTGGTATACATTATTTATTTATAATAAATATTTAATATAATTATAATTATGATAATAATTATCATGTACTGAATTAAATACTGAAAATTCATTACTTTTAATTTATTTATTATTAATTATATAAACATTTTAATTTATTTTATTTATTTATTTTATTTATTATTAATGTTGTGTATAAAATTTATTGTAGTAAATAAAATAAAACTAAAATATATTAAATAAAAAACTTGATATTTATATATTATATGAATAATAATCGTGATTTAAGATCGCATGTATTCAAGACGTAAGGTTACATATGTTGGTTACACTACACCAACATACCTTTCTAAATTTGTGCTTGTTTTTGAAACTACCAAATAGAATTAGCCACGTTTTCAACTCGATTTTTAAATAATGTTTCTATTTCTTAAAACGCTGAAACCCCAATACCTCATTGACCCATTGGACTCGTGACTCTTTTAAAGGCCACAGTGTGTAACTTGAGGACGTCAGCCTCACCTGTGGAGCCTCAAATCACCCAACATCTCCCATCTCTAATCCAGTCCACCCGTGCTTAGTCTGTAAACCCAGATGAAGCGTTTGCTGTCTGTCATGGCTCTCTGATCTGATTTCCAAACTGAGCCGAGGTCAGCCGAGGCTACATGGCCAGTGTAGAAAACAGAGACTCCCATGTCAACCGGCACTTACGGAATTCCAAGAGGAATCGGGATGTTTCGAGAGCGCAGACAAAGAATAAAAGTGTTTAAATAGAATGGAGGAGGTGGAGATTAACATTGAGCTTTAAACGTCTCCCAAGTAGCATAGAGAAGCTTAAAACTCTGGTCTGTCACAGCCGCTGTCTGAACGATTTAGGAAAAACGGTAGTGGATTAAATGCGCAAATTTCAACTAATGTAACTGTGACTAAATCCACGCCGAAGTGTGTTGTTTTGATACGACTGTCGGGGGACGCACGTCAAACTTTCGAGGCGAGACAAAGACCCCTTTGTGCACGTTTAGACCTCGCGTTATCAACTGGGTCGTTTAATTGCATTACGTTCCTCGCAGGAACAACCCTGGCGGGCCGCAGCCCTTGATTAATCCCCGAGTTAAACAGCGTCCACGTCCTGCCCAGCTGGACCCGTCCCGCTGGTCCCTCTGTCCTTGATTACCCACTTTGAGATGGAGAGGAAGTGCACAGGTGCGATTTACTAAAGGAAATCCACGGGTAATCCCGTCTGATTAAAGCTATTAGCCTGACTTCCCAAGACAGGACAAGATGGAGAGGCCCAACACGCTTCAAAAGGGCAGCCCGGCTCGGGTGGCACGCCTGACCCCATCTGGTCGCCCGGTGACCTCGCTCACACTTGGATTAGCGGGCACAAAGCGGGGTTCCCTCACCCCCGATTGTCTTTACCCTGCAGCGCCCCCTCCTATTAGTTCTCAATCATATGGTCCGCCGGTCATGTGATTAATAGCGGGTCAGCTGTCTCTAAGAGGGCCGGTCCTGTGGAATGTCACATAGTGGACTGTCCGTGGGGGGCGAGCGGGTCGGGGACTCTCTCTCGCTTTGGCTCTCCGTTGCCTGGGGACAAAGTTTAGTGCCATGGCTTAGAGAGTTCACGTGCATGCCATGTTCAAGTTTACAGACAGTTTAAACACCTTTAGCCTAGTCCTGTGGCCGTGACACTGGTCTGAGCCTGAGTTTTTACTGGTTTGAAAAGAACTTAGATTGCGGTACAGAAGAACTGGAATGATATATCAAACTTGGTGCACTTGGAGTGCGTTTTTCTGGTTTCCCGCTGTAATTTTGGGTTTGGACTTCAAAGCTCAAAGTGCCGCGAATAGTGAGGTCTTTCAGCATCACTCGCACTATGATTTGGATCTCTTTTTGGGCCAAAATGATAGTGATGCAGTGAAAAAGAAAAATAGTTGGTGAATTTATTTATCAAACTGAATTAACAGAATAGGAGTAGGAATTATACTTGTTTACCCTTATTTGAGTGTGAAAGTGTGACTATATATGTATATAGAAAATACATATAGTAAAAATTAGATTGCAGAATAAATTATAATTACAAAAAAAATATATGTTTGTATTAGAATTAATACAATAGAATTAGAGTAGAAATAATACTTATTTAGTGTAAATGTTTAAATATATATAATTACAAATAGAAAAATTAATTTACAGAATAAGTTATTAGTATAAGATAAATTATAATTATAAAATTAATTATAATATATATATATATATATATATATATATATATATATATATATTACATATAGAAAAATAAACTGATCAAATAAATTATAGAATTATAAAATATATAGTATATAGAATTATAAAATAGTATTATAAAATATATAAAAAATAAAATCATAAATAAATAAATAAAAAATAAGTAATACAATAGAATTAGAGTTGAAATAATACTACTTTAGTGTAGAAGTTTTTAGAGAGAGAATTATAAAATAAAATTATAAAATTACATAGAAAAAATTTAATTACAGAATAAATTATTCTAAAATAAATTATATATATATATATATATATATATATATATATAATAGAATTATAAAATTACAGAATTAAAATAAATTAGGAAGATATATAATTTTGTATTAGAATTAATGCAATAGAATTCGTTTAAAGGTTTAAGTATATATAATATATACAGAATTATACAATTACATATAGAAAAATTACATACAGAATTTTTTTTTATATAGAATTGTAAAATTGTAATTATGATATATATAGAATTATAAAATAGAATAGTAATACAATAAAATTAGAGTAGAAATAAAGTGTGTTGTGTATGTGTGTGTATATATATATATATATATATATATATATATATATATATAGTTAAATAAATTATTGATTTCATTTTGCATTAGAATTAATACAATAGAATTAGAGTAGAAATAATACTTTTTTACTATATATATATATATAT
>NC_133367.1:26183863-26208976 GCF_049309525.1 Garra rufa | reverse complement strand
AAATGTTTGTTTTGGATATGATTATTCATGATCAATCGATTTGACAGCATTTTTATTTTGGATGCGAGTAATCGGATGCAAGTAATCACGATTAATCGACTTGATTAATTGCATTTACGTGTTGACAGTTAACGGGAGCTAGAGATTATGGTTAGGGATGCTCATTTCGGTTAATTTTCCTGACCGACAACCGCTGCTCGTTATCCGAACATTAACCGTTAACTGATAAAATTAGAAATTAGTTTAAAATAAAAATAGAATGCACGAGTATCTGTGATGATACATTAAAAATACAAGCAAATGTTTTATTTTAACGTGCAAACAGCAGCATACAGAGCAACAACAAAAACTGTATTGACATATACTTAAATTATCACGCATCAGCAGCGGTTCTGAGAACAGAGAAAATCTGAATGAAAAAAAAAGAATAATATAAATAGGCCTACACTAAATATGTATAAATTAAATAACTACCTAATTAAGATGACAAAACTAAAACACACTGAATCCTTTTATGCGCTTTGAAGAACTGTACCGGTCTTATTCTTCTTGTCGGACATAAAAATATATAGCAGGCCAGCCAATACCTCAGTGTGCCTAGTTTTTAACATGTCCACATGCTGTACGGATAGGCAGGACCGCTGCCTGTTAACTCTTAGATCCGCGAAAAAAACACCATCACAAAAACCCTTTCAATTTGCGGTTCGGGACTTCCATCCACTGTCATATGCGTGTGGAAAAGTGCGTGTTTTACAGCGTTCAGCAATAGCCAATCACAGACATGTATGTTGATTTGATTATCACTGTGGCCAATCAGAGGAGGCTATGTTACAATCCACTCACCAACCAAAGTGCCGGTTTCAGTTTTGCTGATTTCTACACTTTCGCGAACTCTCTTATTAAAACAAAGAAAGTGTTGGCATTATATAAATAAGAGATTAATTGTGCATTGTAAAGGTTATTTTATTACTTTTTAATAACTTTATGAGATTGCGATGAACTACTCTAGGATGAGAGATAGCTTTCCAGTGATTGTAACGGGAGCGCCTATTGCGCACTTTCTAGACTATAATTCATTCAGAATTTGAATACATTCACTCACGGATTCACTCTCTGATAACCCAATAACGCCACTTGCCATTGAGTTGCATATACTACATCTGTTTACTAAGTAAAGGTGAAGCGAAATATGTCTGTACAGCCACACTGCATGTGTTGACACGCGCGCATGAGTAAACAGATAACTTACAAATAGCATTATTTCTTTCACCATGCAGCAAACGTAAAAAAAAAAAAAAAAAAGAATAGAAAAAAAACCTTTTAAACCGTTTAACTGATAGTAATAATCGGTTAACGGTTAAACGGTCAATATGAGCATCCCTAATTACGGTTTATAAAGTTTTAAATATGGATGTTCTTCCTACACAAATGCATCAATTTGCTTCAGAAAGCCTTTATTAACCCCCCGGAGCTGTACTTTTTATGATGGATTGATGCACTTTATTGGACTTCAACATCTCAACACCCATTCACTGCCATTACAAAGCTAGGAAGAACCAGAACATTTTCTAATATAACTCCGACTGTATTTGTCTGAAAGAAAAAAAAATACAACTGGTGGTTGCTACTGGAAGTCATTACAAATTGTTTATGCTTGAGTGAAGTTCATTGAGGAATAACAGCTTGTTTTATCAGTTATTGGCTCATGTTGACAACCTCAAAGTGGCCAAATGTTGTAAAAGCCATGTCAAATTATAAATTGTACCATATGACAACTAATCCGTAGCATGCAAGTGATTGTACATGTGTGTGAGAGGTATAAATCAAGGTTGTGGCCAGTGTGCCGTTGAATCTGCGTCTGAACATGCCAATTACACACAATAAATCAGCTATGAGCTTTCATAGAGCGAGGGAGTTATACGAGCTGGCATAACAGTGCTGAAAGCCTATTATGACAGACAACAAGCACTCTTGATGGACTTTCAGGGATTCGGCGGATCTGTGCATGTGTACTCACCTGAGGCTGCTGAGGGATATTTACAAAGCTGGGGTCTCTGGGGCCCACGCTGACAAAGCGCTGAGCGGGAGACGTGCTCGGTGTGGAGTAGGCTGTGGTGAATTAAACACACACACACACACACACAAATGAATATCAATATTGTATCGGGAGAGGTACAGCTGTTGAGAGGAAGGCTTGATACGGCCACTGCGCATGTCTGATGGGAAATTCTATTCATTATGAAAAACACTGAAGATAAGCTTTCACATGCTTGGGAAACCCGAGACACTTGGCGTTCGGGATCAAGTGTTGAGTGCGTGTGACGGCAGGTGATGGGCCGTAGTACTCACTTGGCGAGGTGGGGGAGTTGCCGCCTCCCTCGGTGGAGGTGGAGGGAGGTTTGGAATCTGGCACGGGCAGGGGCACGGGTCGCGCCATCGGGGGAGGCGGAGGAGGCGGCAACATGGGGGTGGGCAGGAACGGGTTGTGCACCTTCCCTTGACTGCTCCCGTTGGGCTGGATAGAAACAGGACATAAAAAACATGAAAACAAACTCTGAGTATCAACTTCTGGACACATATGACCAGCAGGAACAACAGAAGTATTGCACATGTGCACGTCAGAAGAATGTGCTCAGCAATTTTCCGCTGCTTCTAGTCGTAAAAAATTCTGCTGCTGTGCACACTTCACTGTTCATAATCTATGACCCAAACTGCTCGCTGTTTCTCCTCCGGCCATCAGGGCCACAGCAGTTTGGCCAGAGCTGGGTCACCTTCTCAAAAGGACTGGAATTTCTGTATTACATTTTTGGTTTTATATTTATGTATATAATATAAATACTTTTATTTTTGGATATGATTATTCGCAATTAATTGATATGACAGCACTTTTATTTTGAATGTGAGTATTCGGATGCAAGAAATTGTGATGAATCAATTTGATTAATCACATTTACACTCAATTTATATTATGTAAACACAAACTTTTGTTTTAGATATGATTATTTGCAATTAAACAATTTGACAGCACTTTTATTCTGGATGCGAGTAGTAGAATTTAGCATAATTAATTTGATTACGCTAAATATATATAATGTAAACAAACTTTTATTTCAGATACAATTATTCACGATTAATCGATTTGACAGCACTATCTTGGATTCAAGTAATCGGATGCTAGTAATGATGTCTAATTGATTTGATTACTCACATTTACATTAATATATATTATGTAAACACAAATTTTTATTTGGATATGATTATTCACGATTAAGTGACTTGACAGCACTTTTATTTTGTATCTGAGCAATCGGATGCAACTAATCACAATTAATCGATTTGATTAATCGCATTTACACTAAACATATTATCTAAGCAAACTTTTCTTTTGGATACGATTATTCACGATTAATCGATTTGACAGCACTTTTATTTCAGATGCAAGGAATCGGATGTGAGTAATCGTGATTAATCGACTTGACTAATCACATTTACATAAAAAAAATTATATTTATATATATATATATATATATATATATATATATATATATATATATATATATATAAAAACAAAATCTTATTTGGGATAAGATTATTTGCAATTAATCGATTTGACAGCTTTTAATTTTGGATGCAAGTAATCGGATGCGACTAATTGCGATTAATCGATTTGATTAATCATTACATCAAATATTGATTAATTGATTTGACCACTTATAGTAGTCAGATGCAAGTAATCACAATTAATCGATTTGATGAATCACATTTACACTTTTATTTTGGATGCGAGTATTTATATATTTATATATATTTATAAATTTGATTTATATAGTTTTGAAAGGTTTTTTTTGTATTTTAATGTGCAGTAATAAAAGTCAGTACAGGGGATGTTAACATTAGCTTCGCATTTACACTAAAAGTGTTGTTCAGGTAGCTAGTAAGAAACATGTCTACATTTTAACTAACTTTAGTTACATTAAGATACTATATACTAGACTGTCTGCTATTACAGTAATTGACCTAAAAAACTAACCATAAAAAAAGACTTATAGAAAAGTAAATTAAAGTAAAAGTAAATTATAAAAAGAATAAAAGCAACACCTATTTGCCCTGCACAATGAACTGAATTTTATTTGGGACCACGTGTAGCTAAAAATGTCACTGTAAACAAAACAATCCAGTCAACTAGGTGTCTATATGGATACAAAAGACCAAATGGAAGTAGCATGAGTGTGTATGTATGTATGTATGTACAAAAGTGCTTCTTCTTACATTAAGGAAGCCCACCTGTCCAGCCTGCTGACCACTGTCAGGGCAGACAAGTTGGACAAACTCCTTGAGCGTCTCCTGGGGGTGGTAGCGGATGGCGTGGTGGGAGAAGTACGAGCCGGGCTGCTGGATGATTGGCGACGTCGGGAAATGAAGACTTGACGGCGTGGCATGAGGACTCGCTGCAAAGAGACAAACAAAAGAGCTTGGTCAGAAAAAGACAGAGGGAGGAGAAGGATGGAGAAGAGGGACTTCATGAAGAAAGGATGTGGATGTTGTGGTGGGTTTGTGCTTGGTTGGAATGCTCATGCAGATGGGGATGTACACACAAAGTGGAGTGTTTTAATGGGTATACTGGTTCAAAAGTAGTCACACACACACTCACAAGGAGACGCAGAGGGACTTTAGTGAGAGTGGATGCTGTATTTGATTTAATATAAATGAAAATAAGGCTGTGATGGACAGAAATAACTATGTTGAGTATCTACTCAGCCTCATGTCGTTCCATATCTGTAGGACTAACTGACTTTCACAGAACACAAAAGAAGATACTGAAGACCAACAGTTGTACAACACTGACTTAAATTGTAAGGATGAAATGTAACTCATACATGGTCTGGAACGAGATGAGGGTGAGAAGATAATTTGAAGAATCTTTGTCCATATAATCAAAGTCAGTGGGGTCCAAAACAACAACAGTGGAACAACACTGACTTAAATTCTAAGTATGAAAGGTCTCTTTTAGGCTTCTCAGAAATTAAGGCATATAAGTTTAAAACTAAATAAGAGTAAAAAGATATTTTGAAGATATTCTGAATATTTTTTGTCCATTCTGTATAATAAAAGTCAAGATGTTTTAACTGATTCTGTCCATATAATCAAGTCATACAGGTTTAAAATGTCATGAAGGTTAGAAGATATTCTGAAGATATTCTGTAGATGTTTCAACTGTTTTTGTCCATATAATGTAAGCCATAGGGTCTAAAACAACAACATTGGAGCAACATTGACTTCAATTGTGAGGATAAAAGGTTTGTTTGAGGTTTCTCAGAAATTAAGGCATGTAAGTTTGGAACGACATGAGGGTGAGAAGATATTTTTTTTCTCCATATAATAAAAAGACAATGGGGTCCATAACAACATTAGAGCAACATTGACTTCAACTGTGAGGACGAAAGTTTTTTTTGGGGTTTCTCATAAATTAAGGCATGCACTTTTGAAGGGACATGAGGGTGAGAAGATATTTGAACTTTTTTTGTCCGTATAATGAAAGTCAATGGGGTCCAAAACAACAATATTCGAACAACATTGACTTTAACTCTAAGGACGCAACTCTAAGGTTTCTTTTGGGTTACTTTAAAATTAAGGCTTACAGTTTTGGTACAAGATGGGGGTAAGAAGATATTTTGAAGATATTCTGAAGATGTTTCAACTGTTTTTGTACATATAAAGAAAGTCAATGGGGTCCAAAACAACAAAAATTTAACAATACTGACATTAATTGTAAGGATTACAATTTTCAAGGATTACAAGGTTTCTTTTGGGTTTCTCAGAAAGTGCATTATACACATTTCGAACAACACGTGGTTGAGTAAATAATGTACTCTTTTCATATTTCCAGGCCTCTGAAAAGCAGAAGTCATCACAGTTGAGTAAACTTCTACGACAAAAATAATTTTTGCGTTGCCATTTGCACCAACAGCAAACCAAAAATCCACGACAACACATTGTCATAGCCTGTGAAAAGGTTTCCTGATCAAACACTCATTTTCTGAATGAACTTATTCTTTTAAGCCATTACGCCATATGACACAGGCCATACTTTTATCCCACACGGCCATGTCGCTGTTCAAATCAAATTAAAAATGGCATCTACTCCAACTCAGAAGGTCTGTGACAGCGCACACTCACACACAATGCATGCACCTGTTCGTAACAATGGGTAGGCACCGCAACAACCAGCTGTTCAGTCAACAACACTTGAAACCCGTACGAGCACCGACGGAGAGCAAAAGAGCGTGGTACTCGGTACCATAACGGGTGCCAGATCCTTCTTTCATCCAGCATCATTACGACCGACGCGACTAATAAAACGTCTCGGTGACGCATCGGTCCTGGGCTCACTCGCACCTTGCTGGCAGGCCTTCTGGCCGCTCTGGGACTGACAGTCCTTTAATGGATCGAACCTTATCAAGTATTTAATTGTAACCGGCACAATCTAATTAGGCGGCTCTTAATAGAGGTAATATTCGGTTATTGGTTATTAGTATAATGCCTGGGATGTGCGGCAGCGCAGGGTCTTTAAGCCGTGATGTATCGCAGCGGAGTTAATAAGAGTCCGCACTCACCCTCTCCAATCTCTCGCTCTCTTTCAGGAGAGATGGTAAGCTGATACTACATAAACATTGTTAAAACCACAGCCCCCTGCTGCAGTAATTCACTTAGCTCTGGCCTTGATTTATGGCTCTGTCAATAGAGGGTGACTGGAAACTCTGGACGCTGGGGCTGCGATGTAGCCATTGTATTTACAGTAATAATGGAATGGACGACTCCCTCCTGCCCTTCTTTCGGTGTCGTTCTCCGTCTTACCTTCCCCGATGCCGTCTATTCACTGCCCGGCAAACTTTTATGAAGGAGATGCGAAGACACGCGCGCCGTGTCTTTACCGTCCCCGGCGGATTGGATTAGCCCGAGGCGCTGCCGCAGAGACCGAACCCCGCTGAGACACACCCTTTACAAGGCTGAGTCAGGATTCGAGTGGACGACACTCTCGCACTTCGCACAAATGCTAACTAACACACACACATTATGAACCAGTATACACAGAAATTGATAGTCAAGTCGCATAGCCAAGTAATCTTGTCAACAGTTTTGTCAATAATAATGATGAAAAAATGTCCGCACACTGTAATTAAAGTGCCAAAAACTAATTTTTCAAAAAAATAATAATACAAAAAATAAAAAAAATAATAAAAAATAACAATGTTGAGCAAAATGTGACGAGAATGGGCTAATGTATACATTTAATAGATAATGTCATAATTTTTATGAAAATACGACCACGAGAATAGATAACACAGCATGATATTTATGTTTTTAAGAAATATTTATATTAATATATTAGAATGAATCATTTTATATTAATTATTAATTACATAATATTACTTAATGTATACATACACACTACATACACATTTGGCACTTGTAATATTGTTTTTCTATAATTATATATAGATAGATTATAAATTAAATCAAATATTATATAAATATATATATATATTTTGTAATTATTTTGAATATTTAGTGTCATTTTCAAAGTTTTTTTGTTGACTGGAATATCAGCAAAACGCACTAAAATATGACATCTTTTATTTATATTAATTTATTATTCCTATTTGTATAATATATTAATAATTTATTATTGTAATAAATTAATAATTACAAATTAACATAACATTTTAAATAATTAAAATAATCATTAAATTAAAAATTAATACATAAACACGTTTTTGAATATATATATAATGTATTAACATTTAAAATAATTAAAATCATAATTAAAATAAAATGTATATATATATGCACACATTTATGAATAAATAAGTATACATCTAATTTATTTTTATAAAATAATTAATAATTAAAATTTTACATTTTGAATATTTATTTAAACATTTTAAATAAAATTAATATATATGCACAAACGTTTATGAATACATAAGTGTGTGTGTGTGTGTGTGTGTGTATATATATATATATATATATATATATATATATATATATACATACACACACGTTAATTTTCGTCAACTGAAATGTTATTTTTGTTGACTAGGCTGAGTGTGAAGCGCAATAAAATATGACATCTTTTAATTCTAAATATATATTTAATTTAATTCTATATATTTTCTAATTCTAAATATAAATACACATACATATATATATATATAAAACCTTTGAATATTTCGTTTAATTTTCGTCAAATACAATACTATTTTTGCTAACTAGGATCAGAGTAAAGCACACAAAAATATGACATTTTATTTATATTAATTTAATATTCCTTTTTTTATAATACAATAATAATTTATTATTATAAAATAATAATTAATAATTAAAAATGTATAATATTTAAAATAATTAAAATCATAAAAATAAAAAAAAAATAAAAAATTATATATATATATACATATATATATACATATATATATATATATATATATATATACATATATACAGTATATATAATGTTTAAATATTGTGTTTTGTTTTTGTCAACTACAATTTTTTTTGGTTGACTAGGATCAGAGTAAAACGCACTAAAATAATATGACATGACAAAATACTGACTACATTCAAATTATATTTTCATAAAAAGACAAATTAGCGCACGAAACGTAGCCAGAGCACATCTTGGAAGCCCACTGGCCCGGAGATGGCATTAAACGGCCTTTTCCATGAAATTCACGGATACAAGCTGCAATCCAAGAGCTGACTTAATGAAACACTTGAGCAGCATATGGTTTCTGCTCCGTTATCCTAAGAAGTGGATCCAACTGGCATCGCCGCATCTATCTGGAGGCAACATGTTAAGCCTGGACCGCTTTTCGTGACGTTTCTCCTCGCCAAACAAAACAATTTTTCAAATGTCGTCAATCACTCGCCCTTGCGAGGACAAACGCTTACCTGTTCTGCCTTTAAATCATCACGGAGAGTCGGCTTTCCGGAGCCAAACGAACCCGTAGATCAGTGTTACAGGTTTGGTAACCAGCTTACGTCAGCTACAACGAAAACCTACCCTCTCAATTATGCAAATTGCCCCAGTCAATTAGCGAGGAGAGAAAAAAAACACTTTTTTTTTCTTCTTCACTCGCTGACAGAATCTAAGTGTTGTGGAACGATAGCCAATTACTTAAATGGCTTGCTCCCATGTCATGTTCTTATTCGTTTAATGGTGGTTATTTGAACAGAAAATTGCAAGTAAACAAAGTTTGGCCGTGTCTCGAGTTGTCAAAGCCGCCGGATGACATAATTCACTCTCAACTCTTCCGTCTTCAACGTTCGCCGTTCCGCTAAATGCAAGACACCGTCTCCTACGCTTTAACATTCATATTGCGCACAGGGAAAACCCCACTGATGTGCTGAAAGAGTCTTGGTGAATTAAAAAGGGGTGGTGATGAGACTAATACCAGAACACAAGCGTGAGAGGGAGAACAGAGGCTCTGAGAGCAGCCGTGTCTTAACTACAGACACCAGGAGATCATGGGAGCCCCAGGAGAAGAGTCTGATCCTTAGAAATCACTTCTCTTTGTGCTTTATTAAGCAGCGGGCTCTTCTCACAAGTGTGGCGCCACCATGTTGGAGAACACGCTGCATCAAGTGGTGTTACTGGTCAAAGAGCTCAAACTTAGCTTTGTTGTGGCTAAATGTTTAAGCTCTGCACCATTAGACTTAGTTGAAACATCACCCTAGCTGGAAACTAAATATTTACAGAAGCAGATCTCAAGTAACAGCTGAAAAAAACTGCAGACTGACTAGAATTTCATGTGAATAACTGACTGGACTTGAGTCATTCTTTAGGACAAAACTGGTATGCATGTCAGGATTCAATACAAAAATAAATCCTATTACTTTAGGATCAGAGTAAAGCGCACTAAAATGTGACATTAATAATAAATACTTAGCTTATTTATTAAATTATTAATGATTAATATTTACAGCCTATTTATTCAATTACTAATAACAAATATTTACAATTTAATACAGTTGACCATGAATCAATAATAATAATAATAATAATAATAATAATAATAATAATAATAATAATAAAACCAATTGCAACAGAATACATTTTTTAAAAATTAGAAATATTTCCTAACGGATTATGTAATTTTTTTTAATTAGTATTTGTTTTATTTCATTATTAATAATAATATATATATTGCAATATTATTATGCATTGTTTTATTACTAATCATTAATAATCAATACTTAGCCAATTCATTAAATTAAAAATGATTAATATTTACATTTGAATACAGTTGATCATGAGCATTTTTAATAATAATAATTAATAATAATAATAATAATAATAATACATAATTTGTCTACTTATTAAATTATTAATGATTAATATTTTTTATTTGATACAGCTTACCATGAATCAATAATACAGTTATACAGTTTCGTTAACACAGTTATGGGGCAAAATAATACTAATACTAATTAATAATAATTATAATAAAACCAATCGCAACAAGATACATTTAAAAAAATATATATAAATATTATAAATACTTCCTAAAATGTTTTTATTAGTATTTATTTTATTTCATTATAAATAAAATGATACATAATAATAAATAATAAAACTAATGTTATTACTTATCATAAGTAATAAATACTTAATAAATACTTTTATTAAATTATTATTAATATTAATGTTTACAATTTAAAACAGTTGGCCATAAATCAATAATACGTTAATGCGATAATTTACATTAATATAGTTATGTGAGGCATAATAATAATAATAATAATAATAATAATAATAATAATACCAATCGCAATTAGATTTTTTTTAAATTATACATATTTCCTAATGTCTTATGCATATTTGTGTAGTATTTGTTTCATTTCATTATAAATAATATTTGTTTTATTATTTATTATTATGTATTGTTTTATTACCGATAATTAATAATAAATATTTTGCCTATTTATTGAATTGTTCATAATTCATATTTACTTAAAATAATTAGCATATTTTTATACATATATAAGTATATAAATATGCATAATTTTATTAATGGAAATGGAATATATTATCACTGACAGTAACGTGAGCAATGAATGAAAAAAAATAAATGACATGCACAACTTTTCAATAAAATTTTGTAGGCGTATTACATGCAACCAAATTAAAAACAGCTTGTAGTCACTAAGCTCCAAGTGTGAACTTGATCATTAAAAAAAAATTCTAATAAATGCTTGGTGCAGCCTTAGTCTTGTCTTTGGTCTGTAATAAAAAAAAAAAAGTCTGGAATACCTGTTCGACCTCTATATTTCTATTACTGAGTGGTTTCACTGAGGGCAAAAGAGGCACAGGCCGGTCACAGAGGTAGTGGGTGGCCCTAAAAGTTAGTCTGAGGGGGGTCTGGCGGACACATACCTCCCAAAGCAAATATGGAAATGATAATGATGCGCTGAAAAGGAGGCAGACTCCAGCAGCTGGTTGAGCGCGGCTCCTCTCTTGCCATTGTGCCGCCACCCGCGCGTAATAGAAAAGGCTCCGGATTAGTTCCACTTTGCAAATCGTGTTGGTTCACTGATCTTTTTTTTTCGCTTTCCGCAACCTTTTTTTCCCAAACCGGCCCATTGCTGCCAACTTTCATTGAACGGTGGATTATCAAAATAATAACTAAGGTGATAATAAAAGCCTCTTTTTTTGATGCGATAGGCAACAGGTCTCCACTTCAGCCAGTTTGAATAACAGCGAAAAGGAGGGAAGAGCAAGTGTTACGAAGTGGCACGGTCAATTGAAAGGGAGGACAGATTTAAGCGGTTTTAAATATTCTTTAATGGTTTCAGAAAAAGAAGTTTTCCGGCCGCCCCGTCTAACCGCATAAACCGGGTTTTGAAAAAGAGGGAGGCACTTTAAATCACTCACAGATTCGTGGATTTAGCTTTTAAGAAGTATTCTTAAAGGGGTGACAAGCTTCGCAGCGTATGCATATTAAATCGAGGGTCCATTTTGCATTGGTGGGCATAAAATATTCACTTGACAGCGATACCACTTCCAAGCGTGATTTAATACTAATAGCCTCACAAATTAAGTTGTGGTTTCAACTTCAACATATTCAAAGTAAGTCATGCTGGAAACAGGCCCTTCGGAACAATTCTGAGAGCCGTTTGGTTTTACATCCAGCACATGAAGAATATATAATGAAGACAAAGCAAAACCAGGTACATTTCCACACGAAAACCCCAGGTCTTCAAACACTGGACAAACTGTGCTTTGAATATGCAACGGAAAACCACGAACCAGCCAAGAGGCTGTAAATCCAGGAATCAGTGTTTATATTCCTCACTATAACTCACAACCAGGCAAAGACAACAATATGTAGCCGCCCACCGCGCGTCTTTGGGTTTGATTAAAAACCGTCCTTATCTATGACAAAACCATTCACAGCCAGTGACAATACAGTCGTGATAACCTGATCCAGGCCTCTGTCTGATAAAGCCTCGTTCGCTGGGAAAACCAAGCCATGTGTAAGTCACACTCAGAGATCCGGTTAAATGTTTACATTAAACGCATGTAAATCAAGCAGCCGGACGAGGTGATACAAACTGTGGGTTGAGCTCGTAAAGTGACCGCACTCAAGTCCTTACCGTATTTGTCAACAACTGTAACAAGCTACAAATATAACTCTCCCTCAGTTTAACCCACACTGCCTCAAGCCCAGTTCACACTGACAGCAAAAATACTGTCAACACAACACAACCCCCCTCTCTGCAACCAGCGTAGTCCAGTTCACAAACTTATAATCATTATAATACAATTTGCCATCTTTCTAAATTAAATTGCCATTGCTCGCAAAACTTTAGCATTTCCCAGAGAAACTTTGCGTTCGCTTACAAAACTTTGCCAGTTCCACAAGAATAACATAAGACTACTTTAAACTAGTCTTTAACTAGTCTTTAGCTCTTTTTAGTAAATCAAAAACATATAGCGCACCCAGTGTTGTCCAATTCAAGAATTTATAATCATTATAATACAATTATCATAAGACATTTGCCATTTTTCCTGAGAAACTTTGCATTTGATCGCAAAACTTTGCTGTTTCCCAGAGAAACTTTGAGTTTACTTGCAAAACATTTTTATTTTCCAAGTGAATTTTTGCATTTATTTGCCAAACAGAGAAACTTTGCATTTGTTCGCAAAAACTAAACACTAACTTAAAAACATAACACTATTTTTAACCTAGCTATTGTCAGTAAATCAAAAACATATAGCACAACCAGTGTAGTCCAATTCACAAATCAATAATCATTACAATACAATTATTGCAAAACATTTTCCCTTTCCCTGAGAAAATTTGCGTTAACTCGCAAAACTTTGCAGTTTCCCCGAGAAACGTTGCATTTGTTCACAAAACTCTGCCGTTTCCCAGAGAAACTTTGTGTTCACTCACAAAACTTTGCTGCTTTCCAGAGAAACTTAAAAATGAAAAATAAATTGAAAATCATTATAATACAATTATAGCAAAATATATTCCCTTTCCCTGAGAAACTTTGCTGTTTCCCTAAGAAAGCTCTTTTTAGTAAATCAAAAACATATAACGCAACCAGTGTAGTCCAATTCACAAATTGAAAATCATTATAATACAGTTATTGCAAAATATATTCCCTTTCCCTGAGAAACTCTGCCATTTCTTTGTGAAAACTTTGTGTTCACTTGCAAAACTTTTGAGTGCTAACAAAACTTTGTCATTTCCCAGAGAAACTTAAAAACATAAGACTATTTTAAACTAGCTCTTTTTAGTAAATCAAAAACATATAGCGCAACCATTATAGTCCAATTCACGAAGTAATAATCATTATACAATTATCGCAAAACATTTGCCGATTCCCTGAGAAACTTTGCATTTGTTCACAAAACTTTGACGTTTCCCAGAGAAACTTTCAGTTCACTCGCAAAACAATTGCATTTCCCAGAGAAACTTTGCATTTGCAAAGAAATTTAAAAACATGACTATTTTAACAAGAAAACGTTTGCCATTTCCCTGAGAAGCTTTGTGTTCACTCGCAAAACTTTTGTATTTCCCAGAGAAACTTAGCACTCGCTTGCAAAACTTGTGTTCTCCCAAAAAACCTTGCATTTGTTTACAAAACAATGGTGTTTCCCAGAGAAAGTTCACTTGGAAAACATTTGAATTTCACAGAAGACTTTGTGATTGTTCACAAAACTTTGCTGTTTCCTTAAGAAACTGTTTGCTCGCAAAACTTTGCTGTTTCTTTAAGAAACTGTTTGCTCGCAAAACTTTGCTGTTTCCCAGAGAAATGTAACAACATAAGACTTTTTTAAACTCTTTTAAGCTCTTTTTAGTAAATCAAAAACATACAGCGCAACCAGTGTAGTCCAATTCACAAATTAATAATCACTGCAACTTCACAGAACAGTTTTTTTATGCTGATTATAAAATCCAATTAAATAATAAATAATTAAATAAATAAAATAGCAACTGAACGTCCAATTTTCGTCCATTTTTTAATGAATCAATTAAAATACCTAAATAAATCGGAATTCAATCCTACAGAAACTGAATCAGAATCTAATGAGAATCGAATCAAATCAAGAGCTTAGGAATTAAGAAATCCCAGTCCATATCCATAGCGTGTTCTTGCTCATTTGCATACAAGTTAAACTCTACTCAAATTGGTTGCATCTCCAACCTGTAAAAACGTGTAAATAAAAATCATCTGGATGCTTTGACACTACAAATCACTGTCAGCGTGAACAGCCCTTATATATATAAAGTCCATTCAGACTTCAAGTTCCTGCTCATCCAGTCTAGTGTTACAAGGGGACAGTGTGGGGTGTGAAGGAAACTGGGATTTGAAGGATTGTGGGAGAACTGCTGGCTGGGATTAGGGGCTTGGGGAAGAAGAGTGGTGCAGTTTGAGGAGGATGGGGTGTTGGGACCTCACCTCTGGGTCCTGTAATGACAGGTCGATGATGGTGTGTGAATGCCGTTCGAGGGGAAGCGGTCTGCGAAGGCACAGGGCTGCTGAAACCAGACTTCTCTGACTTCTTTAATGTGGTAGGCGATGGCATCCCTGGCAAGAATGATTGATAAGTGCAATTTAATAACGCAAGGTCATGGAGATACAGGCTGGCGCAAAGGAGAGAGAGTGGATAGGAGGGTTGGGGTGGTTTGTTTGGGTGGGTGAGTGGATGGGGGTCAAGACAGCAGGGGAGACTGTGAGGCCCAGCGGGTGGCACAGGATACACTACATTGGGCCGAACGGTGACTCTTTCCCAGTGCAATGCAAGGTCACGTGAGTGTGTAGTGTATTGATGTCTGGATGTCAACAGACATGCGCACTAGGCATGACCTCATGACCTTTCCCACAATATAAGTAAGCGTTATTCATCTTCTGTGAAAGTTTGTGCATGTAAAAACACTCATGTCGTGCATCACGAGTCCAATCAGACTTTCGAGGGCGACCTTAAAGGAATATTCCGGGTTTAGTACAAGCTCATTTGACAGCATAGTATTGATTACCACTAAAAAATAATTTCCCTTGTCCCTTGTTTTCAAAACTCTGGGCTACAGTGAAGCACTTACATTAGAAGTAAATGGGGCCAAACTGTAATTGTTAAGATACTCCATGAATAGAAACGTAAAAAATGTTTTATCATGATTTTTGTGGGGGAAAAAAATCTTTTTGTGTAAAGTTAAAACCAAATTTACAGTTTTGACGCCATGAAAATCCGTCAAACCCAAAAACGTAGGTAAAAATTATTTTAGAACTTTAGAAGATTATTATAAATGTGGTACTTTTTTTGTTTTAAAGAAAAGGGAAGAGGCAAAATATTTCTTGTGGTAATCAACATTATGCCACAAATGCTGTCAGTTGAATAAACACTTAAACACTTAAAGAGGCATGGTGATGGGGAAAAATTACACTTGCATTGTTAAGCTTTTGTGTTCCCTCGCAAAACCTTTGCGCTCTCCCAAGAAACTTTTTGATGACTCGCATAACATTTGTTCTGTGAGAAACTTTGCATTTGCTTTAATAACTACAGCGTCCCCCCAAGAAATATTGCACTTGTTTGCAAAACTTTTGTGTTCGCCCACGTAACTTTGCTGTTTCTCTGAGAAACTGCATTCACTTGTAAAACTTTCACATTTCCCACAGAAACTTCGTGCTTACTTGCAAAACTTTGCCGTTTCCCTCTGAAACTTTGAGTTAACTTGCAAAACATTTGTATTTTCACAAGAATCTTTGTTTCCTTGCAAAAATTTGCAGTTTCCCCAAAAACATTGCGTTTGTTTGCAAAACTTTGCCGTTTCCCTGAGAAACTTTGCGTTTGTTTGCAAAACTTTGTTTCACAGAAAAAAACTTTGCGTTTGTTCGCAAAACGTTGCTGTTTTCCCAAGAAACTTCGTGTTTGTTCGCAAAACGTTTTAGTTTTACAGAAAAAAAATGTTGCATTTGTTTGCAAAACTTTGGCGCTTCCCAGAGAAACTTTGAGTTCACTTGCGAAACATTGCCGTTTCCCCAAAAAAACTTTGCGTTTGTTTGCAAAACTTTGAAATTCCCCCAAGAAACTTTCTGTTTGTTTGCAAAACTTTGTTGTTTCCCCGAGGAACTTTGAGTTCACTGGCGAAACATTTGTATTTCCACAAGAAATTTTGCGTTTGTTCACAAAACTTTGACATTTCTCTAAGAAACATTGCGTTTGTTTGCAAAACGTTGCCGTTTTCCGGAGAAACTTTGCATTTGTTTGCAAAACTTTGTTGTTTTGCTGTTTCCCCAAGAAAATTTGTTTGTTCGCAAAACATTGCTGTTTCCCCGAGAAACTTTGTTTGCAAATTGCGAATGTCAGCAAAACTTTGCCATTTCCAAGAGAAACTTTGCACTTGTTCGAAAGAAACTTTACATTTGTTTGCAAAACTTTGCAGTTTTCCCGAGAAACTTTGTGTTTGTTCGCAAAACTTTGCCGTTTTCCCGAGAAACTTTGTGTTTGTTTCGCAAAACTTTGCCATTTCGCCAAGAAACGTTGCATTTGTTCACAAAACTATGCCGTTTCCCATAGAAACTTTGAGTTTACTTGCAAAACATTTGTATTTTCACAAAGAAACTTTGTAGTTTTGCAAAAAAATCTTTGTGTTCGTTTGCAAAATTTAGCTGTTTCCACAAGAAACTTAGTTTGTTCGCAAAACGTTTCGGCTTCCCCGAGAAACTTGGTTTGCAAATTGCCAATGTCAGCAAAACTTTGGCATTTCCCAGAGAAACTTTGTTCTTGTTTGAAAAACTTTGCCATTTCGCTAAGAAACTTCGCATTTGTTTACCAAACTTTGCCGTTTCCCCAGAGAAACTTTGTGTCTGTTCGCAAAACTTTGCCATTTCGCCAAGAAACGTTGCATTTGTTCACAAAACTATGCCGTTTCCCCAAGAAACTTTGAGTTTACTTGCAAAACTTTGCTATTTCACAAAGAAAGTTCGCATTTGTTCAAAAAACTTGCCACTTCCCAAGAAACTTTGCATTTGTTTGCCAAACTTTGTCACTTCCCAGAGAAACGTTTTTTATCACTTGAAAACTTTGCTGTTTCCCAGAGAAACTTTTTTTATTCACAAAACTTTGCATATTCTCACAAAACTTTTGCTTTCATCCGAGAAACTTTGCATTCATTTAAAAAATGTTTGTAATGGAAATAATATGACATAGATGGACTATATTTCTAAATATTGTGCGAACGAAAAGGTTTTCGAAGAAATGCAATACTTTTGTGAGAGAATACAAAAATACTGTTAGTGAGCACAAAGATTCTTGAAGGAACGCAAAAGTTTTGGGAGCAAATGCAAAGTTTCAGCACTGAAATATAATTTTTCTCCCATATAATTTTTTTCATCACCACCATGTCCCTTAAGGGCTGTGTAGTTGAGCATAGCTCTGAACCCGTAATATTCCTTTAAAGCACTGCGATTTTTAAACACTTGGTTCGAATTAGTGGCGATGAGTGCGAGGTTAGTTGTTAATGGTAAAAATGGCGGCTAAAAATGCGAAAACAAAACCATAAGGCCATTTTTAAAGTATCTTATGCACCTTACCCGTGGGCTAGTGGGGTGAAATGATGTAGCGATGAGCGAAACAGGATGTGGTAGAGAAAAAGAAAGAGAAAGCTGAACAGACATGGAGGGAAGAGGAGTTAGGGATGCAAAGCACACAGCATTCACATTCACAGCCTGCCAGGCGGCTGTGCTTTGGCAGGGGTTAATGCGAGCAACAGATCAGATGCACAGGCTAACATGAGCTAACTGAGAATGACTGAAGTCTGTTAGTGCATGCTCAGCCACGTTAGTTCAACTCCTCCCTCCGGCATTAGCGCTCCCATACTGCCTCGGCTTCACTCTACCTCTCGCTCCCGGGTAAAAATAGACAGACGTGAGGGAAACCCATGGCCGATTAGCCGCTTGAGGTTAGGAATGCAAATTGATAAGAATGAACTGCAAATAGAAGGGGCAATTAGGAGGCACCGCTGGCCCATTTGTCACCCGGTCAAAGCGTTTAGTCCATTCTTCTGCACTGGGACAGGATATAAGCACTAGTCTTATGTCTTATTTCTCCCTGAGAGCAGTCCACTCACACCCCCACCACCCCCAGGGGAACAAGTTCATCCAGACGCTAGCAAATGACTTTAACCAGTGCAATTCAATCATGTGTGGCTAAAGCTGTATTAATGGTTTTAGCCGGCAGCCCTCACTCTCCTCGCGCTGTCCACACATCTCATTCTCGTTACGTAGCAGCACTGGTGTATGGGACGCCCCCCACAGCGCCCGATCCTATATGGAGGTCACCGCACTTATTACGAGCCAATTATAGTTAAATGAGTCTATCTAGAGAGATTTTACATCAAATAAACTATGTTTATGCAGAACATTTGACCGCGGATAGAAGCAGACAAAAATTTTTAAGTACGGCATTCCATTCTAGAATTGCGAAATTGCTAAATTGTTACAGCGGTTCAAAATGTAATATCGATTCACTTGCTAGTGGCCAACGTATTTACAAAAAAATAAACATAAATAAAATAATAAGATTAATACTATTCATATTATTTGGTATATTCTGTTCTGCATTATTATTAATATTATACATATTAAAAAAATACATATTTCATATTAAAAATGTAAAACATTGCAGAAGGGAATATCTTTAATTTTCATAATTTTAATATTTATTAATAATTATTTTTATAATTAAATTTAAAATTTAAAATACTGCAGTATAGAATACTCTAAATAAAACGATATTAATGTTAATATTAATAATTTTTGAGTTCCTTTTCCATTAATAATACTAACCAAAAAACTCATAATAAATATTATATTTAATAATAAAAATAACAATACCCACAAACAGGTCAAACTTTTTTTTTTTTTAGATATGGGGAGGTAAAATGTGCAGGTGAATGTGTTTTGGTGCATTTCTGTGTGCGTGTGAGTGATTAGAAGTCATCCTTGGTTTCTCCAGCCCTCGCAGACTCCTTCCCCTTTCAGGCGCAAGAAAGAGAGAGAAAACAAGATGGAAAGAAAGACAGCATCTCTTCCCAGCATCAATGGCCATTAGAGATTGCCTTTGTAATTTAAAAGGGTCACATCATGTCATGGAAAGGTTAACTACGAGGTCAATGAAACCAGGAAGAGATGGTTGCTACTTCAATACGAATATGGTAGAAGATTTTAAGGAAGAAGCCATCAAGCACATTTAGCACAGCTTACCAATATTTTCCAGTCTTCATTCATCACACACACACACACACACACACACACACACACACACACACACACACACACACACACACACACACACACACACACACACACACACACACACACACACACACACACACACACACACACACAACACAGACTGCAAAAATTCCCCATTCAGCTGTTCTCATTTTCTCCTCACACTCACAGAGTTCAGCACAGAATGCTTCAGAAGATCAATTTCAGTGAGTACGCTGACAGCGGTGGAAGACAGAGCGGAGTGGAAACATACGGTGTCACTGGGTCAGATGGACGTAGAGCCCAGAGCAACCCAAACTCACCCGAAACCGTGACGTAGACGAGAAAGAGACGATGACAGAATAAACAGAAAGTACATGGTGGAAAATGGAAAGGAGCGAAGGATAATAGGATGAGAAGACAAACATGGGGTTATGTCACACACATACACACTCTCACTGTCACAGGCCGCTGAAAAAGCATCAAAAGAACATCAGCTAAAAGCTGAAGTCGCTTTCATTGCTTGTCCACAATTTTGTGCGTTCAGAGAGAGTTAAAGCCAACTGATTAAGTTTTACACCAAATTCAACCTCATTAGCAATTAGCTTTTTGCACAAAAATGTTATTTTGTTAACATTAATTTGGACATATCAATATTTTAGTTTATCTTAAGTCATTTTGATTGCCTGTCCATAATTTTTTCCAAGTTCACAAGGCAGCTGAAGCCAATCGTTCAAGTTTAGCACAAAATTCAGCTTCATTAGCAGTTAGCTTGTTGGGCAAGAATGCTATTTTGCTAGCATTAATTTTCGACTTGTCGATATTTTAGATAATCTGAAGTCACTTTTATTGCCTGTCCATCATTTTGCACTTTCAGAGGGCAATTAAAACCAATTGATTAAGTTTAACACCAAATTCAACTTCATTAGCAATTAGCTTTTTGCACAAAAATGTTATTTTGTTAGTATTAATTTTGACGTATCAATATTTTAGTTTATCCTAAGTCACTTTGATTGCCTGTCCATCATTTTTTCCAAGTTCACAGGGTAGTTGAAGCCAATCGTTCAAGTTTAGCACTAATTTAACTTCATTAGAGTTAGCTTGTCGCACAAGAATGCTATTTTGCTAACGTAATTTTGACTTATCGATATTTTAGTTTATCTGAAGTCACTTTTAATGCCTGTCCATAATTTTGTGCGTTCAGAGGGCAATTAAAGCAAATCAATTAAGTTTAACACCAAATTCAACTTCATTAGCAATTAACTTTTTTTCACAAAAACGCTATTTTGTTAGCATTAATTTTGACATATCAATATTTTAGTTTATCTGAAGTCGCTTTCACTGCCTGTCCATACTTTGTGTGTTCAGAGGACAGTTAAAGCAAATCAATTAAGTTCAACACCAAATTCAACTTCATTAGCAGTTAGCTTGTTACTCAAAAATGCTATTTTGTTAGCATTAATTTTGACGTATCAATATTTTAGTTTATCTTAAGTTACTTTGATTGCCTGTCCATCATTTTTTCCAAGTTCACAGGGTAGTTGAAGCCAATAGTTCAAGTTTAGCACTAATTTAACTTCATTAGCAGTTAGCTTGTTGCACAAGAATGCTATTTTGCTAAAGTAATTTTGACTTACTGATATTTTAGTTTATCTGAAGTCACTTTGACTGCCTTTCAATAATTTTTCCATGTTCACAGGGCAGTTGAACCCAATTGTTTAAGTTTAGCACCAAATTCAAAACCATTAGCACTTAGCTTGTCTTACAATGCTATGCTATTTTGTTAGTGTTAATTTTGAGTTTTTGATATTTTAGTTTATCTGAAGTTACTTTCATTGCAAGTCTATCATTTAGCACTTTCAAAGGTCAATTAAAACCAATCGGTTAAGCTTAACACCAAATTCAACTTTATTAGCAGTTAGCTTGTCGCACAATAATGCTATTTTGTTAACGTAATTTGGACTTATCGATATTTTAGTTTATCCGACGTTACCTTGATTGCCTGTCCATCATGTTTGCACGTTTACAGGGCAGTTGAACCCATCAAATGTGGTTTCATTAGCAGTTAGCTTGTCATGCGAGATAGATTTATTGCATTAATTTTGACTTATTTTGACTTACTTTCGATATTTTTGCTTATCTGAAGTCGCTTTCATTACTTGTGCATAATTTTGATTGTTCAGAGGGCAGTTAAAGCCAAAAAAGTTTAACACCAAATTTAATTTCATTAGCAGTTAGCTTGTAGCACGAGAATGATATTTTGTTAACATTAATTCTGATTTATCAATGTTTTAGTTAATCTGAAGTCAATTTGATTGCCTGTCCATCATTTTGTTCATGTTCACAGGGAAGTTGAAGCCAATAGTTGAAGTTTACCACCAAATTCAGCTTGATTAGCTGTTAGCTTGTTGACAAGAATGCTATTTTGTTAACGTTAATTTTGATTTATCAATATTTTTGCCTCTTGCTAAATCTTTTCGTAAGTTTCAACAGTTTTTGGGGCGGGGTTTTGGAAAAGGGGCGTGTCTAATTTCTAATTCATGTGGTTTTGTGGAAGTTCGAGAACGAATAACATCATTATTAAACAATTATTTCAAAATTTAAGAAGAAATAATTGAAATTCAATTATATGGTAAGATAACTTGCAATATCCAGCCCTTGGTAGAAAGTGGTCTACCAAATCTGACTAGCCTGACCAACATCTGGACCAGCTAATGACCATGTTTAGAGCAGCCAGATGCTATATAGGCTGCGTTCTTGGATTGAGCTCTGGATGAGCTTCTGAGGAGGGACAATTCTCTGCCTGTAAGAGTGGGGAAGTCCAAACAGAAAACAGAATGAAACCTGTGGGCTGGCGGACAGTTGGCTTTGATTGTGTGCGTGCAAGTGTCTGTGTTTGCTGTGGACGGGGTCTGATGTCTCGGAGTGAGTAATGAACACTTGAAAAGGTTCTGTCAGTTGGAATCAAAGCCCGGCCGTAGTCAGCACTTTCCCTTCCGAGGCGTTATTACACACTGGGTACCGGTCCTGGCCCGATTCTCCTCTTCCCTCCCTTCCTCCTTCCTCACGGCTGACAAATTGACGGAACCCAGACGGGCGAGGAGGCAATTCTGTATTGAGTGCGTCTCTCTGCTGCTCTCCATCGCTCTCGTCCTGTAGCGCTCAACGTCCCCTCCGGCACATCAATCAGCGCTGGCCCGGCTACAGTCGGCAGTGAATCTACCCCAACCAGTCTCAACACACACTTACTACTATTTACAGGCGGACTATTAATTATTCAAAATATAGATATAATTACTGTTGTCTTGATTGCTCTTTTATGATGGAAGTAATTACCACACAGAAACTGAAGACACAAAGTTATGCAGATTTTTAATCTTAATGTTCTACCATATTCAATTTCAACCCCTTATAATAAGTTACATTTTTTATTTTTAAAAAAATATTTTTAAATGTTTTTTTTCATAGTGAGTAATATATATATATATATATATATAATTTAATTATTATTATTTTTATTATATATAAACAAATCTTATGAATTACTATGCATATTTTATATATTATAATATTAATGTTATGAATTGTGTTAGATATTTGTTTAATGTTTTTGTTTGTATAATTTTTGAAAAATGTAGTTGCTGTGTGTGGCCGATAAAACATGGATAAAACACTGTCAGTGTTTAATTTTATGTTATTCTAAAATGTATATAATATTTTATCTTTTTTTATATTTTATGTTTTAATTATGTTTTTAAATGTTAATTCATATTTATATATATATATATATATATATATATATATTAGAGATGCACCGATTGATCGGCTAGTGATCGGAATCGGCCGATTTTCGCATGATCGGCCCGGATCGGTGACCGGCCGGTCAATTTCTCCTCTTGCCGATTCCTAGCCGATCCCTTTATTGCCAGCGGCGCATGCAATTACGTCACAGCCACGCACTCATAGTCTTTGGTGTAAGTGAAGATGACACAAAGATCGCAGTTTGTAACATTTATATGGCCAAAATACAATGTAAGGGAACAACCACGAACCGCTTGTTTAGCTTGGCTGGACATGTGGTAGATCGGGCCCCCGCTCTGCATATTTTGCATGTCTCTGTTAGTTAACACACGTGATTCAGCTAACCCACTCGTTAGAAGTGAGCTCTGTGAATGAACTGTGCTCCGATTGACATGGTCCCTGCACAGTGTTCATTGCTCCCTACTCCCTGAGCAGGGGAAATCCGTTGACGTTTACTACACTTTCATTCATTCATATATTTGCGCTGCGCCTCCGCATACATCCTCTTCACACACTAATAGTTCGAAGCAAGCATATATGTTCCATTTGAAGGTAATTAAAGCGTGCGCGACGTGAATTTAATTTGTATTTATTTACAGATGCATTTATGTTACACTTCTCTAGTAAATATCATCTGTGTGTGAATTTGCTGTATGCGGTGGCGTAGCGCAAATATGTGAATGAATGTTACGAAGTGTAGTAACGTTACCGCTGGATTAACTGGTGACAAGGCAGAAATGCTTCTCTTTATCAAGGAAAATTTGCCATTAATGCTCAAGTAATAGCATTTAGTACTAGAATTGTTATTTCTACCTGTTTGAAGACACTGTGCACGTTTTGTTATTAAAGTTATTGTTGTGAGATGATCCTGTAATTAATGTTTTAAAAAAAAATCCATATAAAATTCATTGAAGAAAAGTAGATTTTTGTATGCCTGCTTTGTTACTTATATTTTATTTCTAATGTTTTCAAGGCTCAGAGCACTTTATTTTGTTAAAGTTATTTTAATATGAGAAGATGCTGTAATGTTTATACATTTCTTTTATTATAAAATAAAAAAAATACATTGAGGAAAAGATTTTTGTTAGTATAACTATACTATGTTAGTTACAGGAACTAATTTTATACCTTTTTTGAAGGCACAAAGCACTTTATTTTGTTGTTAAAGTTATTTTGTTGTAAGAAGATCCTATAATGTTTAAAAATGTATTTTATTATGAAATAAATTTAATCTGCAAATCGGCAAAAATTTAAATCGGCAGGTCACACTTACTGAAAAATCAGTATATATATATTTGTGAAATAAAAGTTTTAATATTATTAACACTATACAAAATACATTAATATTTATTTTTTGTAATTTCATATTTATTTATTTAAGGTTTTTTTATTATTATTATTATCATTATTATATTAATTAGTAAAATTATGAGTTCATAGAAATCTTAAGAATTACTGTGCATATGATATATATAATATAGTCAAAAATTGTAACATTTTAATATTTAACATTTGTAATTAAAT
>NC_133367.1:26176363-26178863 GCF_049309525.1 Garra rufa | reverse complement strand
GCCAATAAAGGCTTTTCTATTGATTACTGAGAAGGGTATGAATATATTTGGACATGCCACTTTTTGTTCAAATGTAAATAAAACTGAGAAATTTTTTTTTTTTCACAATGATGCCTCTTGTACATCGTCTTATTATCTTTTGGGAGAAGCCTGTGTCATTTCCAGTCAAAAAAAAAAAAAAAAAACTTGCTGGTTGAATAAAAGTAACTTTAAGTCAGAATTTGCCAGGGGTATGAATAGTTTTGGGCTTGACTGTAGGTTCTTACTAAAACACTTTGACAGTGTTTTATCCGCCACACTTAAGCGACTATAATATCCCAAAAATGTAGAACTCATTTTTAAATTTTTTTTTTATAAAAAATATTTAAAAATTAAATACTACATTTTATATACATTTTACTTTTTTTTTTTTAAATATGCCTTGGCTTTAAAATTAAATTATTATAATTTGGATTTATGAGACAAAGAATTTTAAAGGTTGGTTTGATTGGATAAAAGCGTCTGTTAGATGACTAAACTACTAAATGTGAATTTAGAAAAGTAATCAAAAAGTAATAAAATGTAATCAGTTAGATTACTTAATAAAGTAACTGAAATGGTTACACTACTTACTACATTTTAAATAGAGTAACTTGTAATCTGTAACCTGTTACATTCACACTAACTGAAATAGTTACACTACTTGTTACATTTCAAAAAGAGCAACTTGTAATCTGTAACCTATTACATTTACACTAGAAACTTTAAGTGGAATCTGAAACCGAATCATTCAAGGAAAAACGATCTGATTTCCTGCTTTCGTTCTGTCCTGATTTGGCTGTAATATTTGACGTGTGTTTGCTCTCTATCTCTGTCCACTATGCGGCGTCAATTTCTAATATCGAG
Organism: Garra rufa; assembly: GCF_049309525.1. Taxonomy (NCBI): domain Eukaryota; kingdom Metazoa; phylum Chordata; class Actinopteri; order Cypriniformes; family Cyprinidae; genus Garra; species Garra rufa. Next base: position 26,177,978 of record NC_133367.1, on the reverse strand, counting down.
GGCGCGCAAGACTTGATTGAAGACGCTTTGGAGCGGGACAGATTTACGGTCCTCTGCTCTGTGGCAATGCGGCGAGCCTCACAGGACACACGTACACGGTCCGGGATGATTCAGCACTCAAACCCACACACATACGGGACCCATCGTACATTGTTAGCGTCATTAGTAGACACATGGATATGGAGTTAAATGAGTCTGTATCTACAAGCCATCTATGGTTAACTTCTGAGATGGACTGAGGGGGGCAGACGGCATAAATCTTTCGAAAAGAAAAACAAATGAGGTGCCATTTGAGTTAGAGGGTGCCATCTCCGAAATGTCAGACCCGGAGAGACGGATCAGAGATGCTGAAGCCCCCCAAAAAAACAGAAGAAGAAGAAGAAGAAACAGAAATAATCCCCACACAGCTGTTGCTGTCCCACAACCAGCGCACACCACAGGATGCACAAACACACACGCACACACAGCAGATCCGATCGCTCGCTCTCCACCCGCAACCCCACAGTGTGTGAGAGTGTGAATATGTGTGTGTGTGTGTGTGTGAGCGCCGGGGGAGGCTGGCTTTCAGGGTGGACGGTTACCTGGCTCTACATCATGCCAGCTGCTGGCTTGGCTGCCGCTTCCAGGCGAGCGTCCCTGACCTGGGTAGTAGGACTCCTCTCCCGGGCTGTCCACCTCATCCTCCATGCATTTGATACGCTTTGCAGAACTGCACGACAAAGGAAAGACAGAAAGAGGGTGGATAAGTAAAATCGATGGTTGTTCTCCCAGCATGCTTTGTTGGCCAATGTTAAGGACTGTTGTTTGGAATTAGATAAATGCTATAGGCAGAATTAAACTGCATTCAGAATGCATTTAATGAATTAATTTGATGTATTTTAGGGCCAAGGATTGATTTTAACCATTAGGATTTGCCTGGGTAATGAAAAGTACGTTATGATATCATTTATGAATATATTTTGTAATATATTCCCCCATCCACACTATAAAGGACAAAGTGTGACACATTAAAAACTTTTATATATTTAATAAATTATTTATTATTATATATTGTATAGTAAATGTATATTTTATAATTTTAGATTTGATATATTTAACGTGACACACAAAACATTTTCTTTTAATAAAAAAGATGTTTCTTTTTTTAAATAAAAAAATATTGTATTAAGGATATTTTATTTAAAAGATTTATAATTTTATTTGTTACATATTGTTTAAATTTTATTATATATATGTATGCTTATATATATATATATATATATATATATATATATGCTTATATATATGTATGCTTATATGTATGCTTATATATATATATATATATATATATATATATATATTATATATATATATATATATATATATATATATATATATATATATATATATATATATATATATATATATATATAATATATATATATAATATATATATATATATTATATATATATATATATATATATATATATATATATATATATATATATATATATATATATATATATATATATATATATATATATATATATAATATATATATATATATAATATATATATATATATATATATATATATATATATATATATATATATATATAATATATATATATATAT
>NC_133367.1:26107885-26175863 GCF_049309525.1 Garra rufa | reverse complement strand
ATTTTAGTCAATTTAATTAAGAATGTGTATTAATAAAAAAAATGAATTATTAATATTTTATTAAAATATATATAATATTTAATAATAATTTTAATTGATAGTAATTGTATTATTTAATGAGAATATTTGTGTATGTATATATTCTCAAATGTATTATTATTAATAATTTTGTAAGTCAGTTGTAAGAGATAATTTTTTTACCAATTATATTTTTATAATTATTTATGATATATCTGAGCCTTTTTTTCACTGGATCTCAATTATGTATTAATTTATAATAACATTATAAATGTTAATATTTACTAAATTTTATAGAAATAATGATGATGATGATGATAATAATAATAAAAATAATTTAAATTACATCGGGGAACATATTGTAAATAATAATAATAAAAATTATATATAATATAAAATTATAATATATTATAAAAATTAATAATATTTTATAACATATTTTTATATCAAATTGGTATTCTGGCTTCTCACTAAATATTGATATATTATTAATAATTTGAATGAATAGTAATTATATTATTTAATTAGGAATATTTGTATTTATTTACAAATATATATATATATATATATATATATATATATATATATATACTTTTTTTTTAAACTCAATAATTATTTTATTAATCTTTTTTGTTATTACAACTTAAGTTGTTATACTTTTCTGTAACTCAGTTGTATAGGCTTAAATTTGTTAAATTTGTTTTAATAATATTTGTATTATATAATTATAAATTATTCACATCTGAGCCATTTCTCACCGGATCTAGATTTTGTATTTATTTGAACTAATAATAATTTTATTTATTTATTTTGTCAAATTGTCATTCTTTCTGTAACTCAGTTGTATAGGCTCTAAATAATTATTCTTTTTATAAATGATATTTGTATTATTAAATTATTAAAATATAAATTATTAACATCTGAGACATTTTTCACTGGATCTCAATTATGTATTTATTTGATGTACTTTTTAGCCAAATTGATTATTTTTTATCAGTAATTATTATTAAATTATACGTTTACGTATGAGCCATTTCCGACTGAAACTCAATTATGTATTAATTTTAATTAATAATTATTATAATAATTTGTGTTATTAATTTGCTTTTTAGTTAAATTGATATTCTTTCTTTTACTCGGGTGTATAGGCTCTAATTCATTATTTTTTATCAATAATTATTATTAAATTATAAATCATTTACGTGTGAGCCATTTCTCACTGAATCTCAATTATGTATTAATTTTAATTATAATTGTAATATTTGTATTATTAATTTACTTTTTAGTCAAATTTATGTAAAACTCAATTTTGTAGAAATAATTTTATTGTATTGTTAATTATATAATGTTTAATATTATGTTAATTATATACAAGTATATATTTTTTACGTTGATTATTTTCTTGAAAATACGTATTAAATTACAAATTATTTAATTCGAGATTCTGACATCTTATTGTAGCTCGATACTGAATTTTTTAAATAGTGCGAATTCTAATTTGACAATAATAAAATTATACTAATCTGTAATTTGCGTACCACCTTGTTACATCTTCAGCAGCAGGGTCTCGAGCATGTTATCTGCTCGTGTATACGTTTGCGGAGGTGGTCGTAGCTCGGCACAGCCTGTTATTGTCAGCTCCGGTTGTACAGATGCGGCTGGAGATGGATTCCTGTACCTGCCTGCATAGCTAATGAATCCGAATGGCATTCCCCTTATAAAGCATAAATATGTAATTTGTTCAGCTGTTGTAATGAAATATGTATGTGTGAAACAGCAATTGTTTGGGTCATTAACAGCATGCCACTGTGTATTAGCAACTTAGTGCTCAAGAACAACAGGCAAAAATCCGTAATAGCTTGAAAAATTCATCAGAGGGAATGCATTGTGGACGGGGGAGACAGACTGCATCCCGTCCCCGTCACGCTTTGAGTATTCCGTCTGAACCGAGGGCATGAGGAGGAAGACAGAGATCCCTCCATCAGATGCCATTACGTCTGCCGCAGGGGAAGATGACACTGATGTCCTTTGTGGAACGGCACCGACTTACTACTGCTCCGAGCGGGGGTCCGGTGTCTGCGTCCGTTCACAGGTGTTTACCTGTTCGCCGTCAACCCTGACCTACAGACGCACGGCAAAAGTAAAAGAGCAGAGGTGCGAGATGGTTTTAGAAGCGTCTCTTTTAATAGCCGTGGTCCTGTCGCGAGGCCGCTCTGAAAGATAATCAGTTTGACCCGGCCCCTGCGGTTGGTGGAAGGGATCTATGGCAGGGTTAATTCCATCAGGCACAGGCCTCTGGGAAAAGAACATTCCACCGTGATCCTCTTTCATATGAGTCACTGATGCCTGGGAAGCCAGAAGACATGATGCGATTAGCCCCTGCACCTCTTAACGCCAGCGCCACTCGCCCAACAACAAAACAAACACCAAAAAAAAAAGGTCCCCTCCCAGCTGGCGTCTCTCGCTCGGCTCACCTGACCCGGGCTAATGCCTCCAGCTGGTCCTAGAAGTTGCCGTACAGATTGCGAATCAAATTAAGTCGCTATAAGACGTAATCAGACTTTTCCAAACCCTAATCTTCCAGCAGGTAGATTGCGTCAAGGTTTTAGGGAACCTCGCAAGGGCACGCGTGTCGGTCCGTCATGTGCTCGGAGGATTGTTTCTGAATTGTGTCTAAATCGATTCACCGTTGTTCACAAGTGACTTTGCAGACTTGGTCTTTCTAGTGATTCTAGTGAATCAAAACATAAAAAGTCTGACTCACATACAAATGACTCTTATGAACTGGTTTGTTTTAGCAATTTGAAAACATTCAGCATGACCAGTGAAGTTAGAATCATAAACAAGTGACTCGTACTCACAAGCTCTTGGTTCAGTTTTATTTGGGTGTATCTAATGAGAATTGAAATAATCATTTAAAAATGGATTCATAATGCTCATTCATTCGGGATCAGACTTCACCGATCGTGCTGTTTATTTTTGATTCACTAAAAAGAACCAGTTCATAGGTGTCATTTGTTTGGGAATCAGGCTGTTTTGTTTTAGTAATTCAAAGGTGTACAGCATGACCAGCGAAATTCAGTTCACATACAAATGACTCCTATGATTCATTTTCATGGTTCGTTTTAGCGATTCAGAAACATACAGCGCAACAAATGACTCTTATTCGCAAGCTCTCGACTCCTATTTTGATCCATTTTGATTTGGGTATATCTAAAGATTTAAGAATTGATTCATAAGGTTGTGTTCTATGTTTTTGATTTACTAAAAAGAACCATTTTGTGTCATTTGTTTGTGAATTTAAGAATTCATAAGGCTCATTTGTTCGAGATCAGACTTCACTGATCGTGCTGTATGGTTTTGATTCACTCAAAAGAACTGGGATCATGAATTGAATGACTCTTATGAACTGGTTCATTTTAGTGATTCAGAGCATACAACGTGACCAGTGAAGTCAGAATCATAAACAATTGACTCTTACTCACAAGCTCTTGATTCAGTTTGATTTAGGTATATCTAATAAGAAGTGAATCTAAATAATCATTTAAAAATGGATTCATAATGGTTATTTGTTCAGGATCAGACTTCACAGATCGTGCTTTGTTTTTGATTCACTAAAAATAACCAGTTCATAGGTGTCATTTGTTTCTGAATCGGGCCGTTTTGTTTTAGTAATTCAAAAGTGTACAGCATGACCAGTGAAGTTCAATTCACATACAAATGACTCTTATGAACTGGTTTGTTTTAGTGATTCAGAAACATACAGCGCAACCACTGAAGTTAGAATCATAAACAAATGACTCTTATTCACAAGCTCTTCACTCCTATTTTGATTCATTTTCATTTGGGTATATCTAAATATTTAAGAATTGATTCATAAGGTTGTGTTCTATGTTTTTGATTCACTAAAAAGAACCATTTTGTCTCATTGTTTGTAAATTTAAGAATTCGTAAGGCTCATTTGTTCGAGATCAGACTTTACTGATTGTGCTGTATGGTTTTGATTCACTAAAAAGAACCAGGATCATGAATTGGACTTCAATGTTTGTGTTTTGTGCTTTAGATTTACTAAGAACCATTGTGTGTCATTTATGTGTGAATCGCATACAGCATGACCAGCGAAGTCCGATTCACATACAAATGACTTTTATCAGCTGGATCATTTTAGTGATTCAGAAGTCAGAATCATAAACAACTGACTCACAAGCTCTCGATTCATATTTTCATTCAGTTTAATTTGGCTATATCTAATAAGATTTGAAATAATCATTTAAGAATTGATTAATAATGCTCATTTGTTCGAGTTTTGATTCACTAAAAAGAATTGGACTTTACTGGTCGTGTTCTATGTTTTTGATTTACTAAAAAGAGAACCAGTTTGTGTGTTTTGTTTGTAAATCGAGCTGTTTTGTTTTAGTAATTCAAAAGCGTACAGCATGACCAGTGAAGTCGGATTCACATACAAATGACTCTTATGAACTGCTTCGGTTTAGTGATTCAAAAACATTCAGCACGACCAGTGAAGTCAGAATCATAAACCATAAAGCTCAACCAGTAATGTTCAATTCCTGAACCTGTTAGCCAGTTCTTTTAAAAAAAACACGTGCAAAAAGTTATTTACAAACAAATGACTCTCATGAACAAGTTTGTTTTATTGGAGTGCAACCAGCCTTGTCCCCTTCACTAACAAATGATTCTTATGGTTCTTTTTAGCACCTTCTGTTATTGGTTCATGAGCAAATGACTCATAAGTCTTTTTAGTGAAACAAAAACATAGAGTGCAACCAGTGTAGACCAATTCCCCCAAAAAAATGTCTCTAAAGAGCTACTTTGTTGTAGTGGAACACAAAAATACAGTGCAACTGGTGTGGTCTGATTCTCAAAACAAATGACTCTTACGATCTGGTTCTTTTTAGCACCACCAGTGTAGCCGATGACTCATATGAGCCGGTTCTTTTTAATAAATCAAAAACATCCAGTGAAGCCAGTGCAGCCCAATTCACAAACAAATGACACCTATGAACTGATTCTTTTTAGTGAATAAGAAACATACAACGCAACCACTGAAGTCCAGTTCATAATCCTGGTTCTTTTTAGTGAATCAAAACTATACAGCACAACCAGTGAAGTCTGATCCTGAACAAATGAGCCTTAGCAATCAATCCTTTAATGAATATTTCAAAAAGACACTTATGAACTGGTTCTTTTCAGTGAATCAAAACCATACAGCACGACCAGTGAAGTCCAATTCATGATCCTGGTTCTTTTTAGTGAATCAAAACCATACAGCACAACCAGTGAAGTCTGATCCTGAACAGATGAGCCTTAGCAATCAATCCTTTAATGAATATTTCAAAAAGACACTTATGAACTGGTTCTTTTCAGTGAATCAAAACCCTACAGCATGACCGGTGAAGTCCAATTCATGATCCTGGTTCTTTTTAGTGAATCAAAACCATACAGCACAACCAGTGAAGTCTGATCCTGAACAAATGAGCCTTAGCAATCAATCCTTTAATGAATATTTCAAAAAGACACTTATGAACTGGTTCTTTTCAGTGAATCAAAACCATACAGCATGACCAGTGAAGTCCAATTCATGATCCTGGTTCTTTTTAGTGAATCAAAACCATACAGCACAACCAGTGAAGTCTGATCCTGAACAAATGAGCCTTAGCAATCAATCCTTTAATGAATATTTCAAAAAGACACTTATGAACTCATTCTTTTCAGTGAATCAAAACCCTACAGCATGACCGGTGAAGTCCAATTCATGATCCTGGTTCTTTTTAGTGAATCAAAACCATACAGGACGATCAGTGAAGTCTGATCCCGAACAAATGAGACTTAGTGAATCATCTTTTAGTGAATCAAAACTACACAGCACCACCAGTGAAGTCAAATTCATAATCCTGGTTCTTTTTAGTGAATCAAAACCATACAGCCCGACCAGTGAAATCTGATCCTGAACAAATTAGCCTTATGAATCAATTCTTTATAGAATATTTCAAAAAGACACCTATGAACTGGTTCTTTCTAGTGAATCATAACCATACAGCACGACCAGTGAAGTCCGATTTATAATTCCGGTTCTTTGTAGTGAATCAAAACCATACAGGACGATCAGTGAAGTCTAATCCCGAACAAATTAGACTTATGAATCAATTCTTTAATGAATATTTCAAAAAGTGCCTATGGATACTGGTTCTTTTTAGTGAACCATAACCATACAGGATGACCAGTGAAGTCTGATCCTAAACAAAATGAATCAATTCTCAAATGATTATTAAAAAAGACGGGTTGACCAGCTTGTATCTCTCATAAGATATACCCAAATCAAACTGAATCGAAAGCTTGTGCTATCAATGTCTGGCTCAACAAACGTGTTTGAGAGCCACCTGTTAGTGTGTTTGTTTTGTCTCTGTGCATGTCAGTGTGTCTGTTTTGGTCTAGAAGTTGACGCAGCGTCCGTCCCCAAGTCACCCCCTCTGGAGAGGGACTAAGCCTGTTAACGCTAGCGCTGTGCTAATGCCAGCCAAAGGAAAGTGTCGTCCTTCCCCTCGGCAACTGTGCCTCAGCCTGCCGGACACAGCACAGTTAATGTTTTTTCCTGGCCCGCTGTCAAAGTTCCCCCTTAACTGCCTGTACCAGCCAGTGCTCGACAAAAAAACAAGCCCGCTTCATCTGTTTCTACTCAAAGCTGTCCCATTCTCCTCTTTGCCGTCTTTTTTTGGATTAAGAAAAAAGTCTTAAAGAAGCGTTTAAAAGAAAAAAGAGCATCAGGTTCGCTCCCTTTTTGGCAGACTTTTCCCCCCAGCCGCCATTTTAAGATTGGAGTAAGAGAGAAGCAGAGAAGGGGAGGGAGGGAAGAGAGAATGTCGCTTCCAGCCCTCCTTACATGGCGGACGAATTTGCTCTGCTTCCTGACCAATAGGAGATGGTCTTGATCATGTGATATGCCACGATAGCAAGGAGAGAGAGTCTCCATCTAGCACTTGGGCTCTGTCCCGTGTGTCTCCCCTCCTCTCTTTCCCTCTCGCTTTGCTTCTCTTTTTTAAACACACTCAACCCACTCATTACTCTTGTCACAGCGCAATTAGATAAGCTAGTTCTCGCCTAGAGGTTGCGAGTGATCCTTCCCGTGAGGCTGGCGAAAATTTTGTCCCGTTGTAGGGATTCAGTGGAAAAGTTCAGAGCAGTCGCTCAGCTCTTGTGCCGCTCGCATTCTTCATGTTTCATGGATTTCCCTTCCTGGCCTGCGTCCAGAAAGCAAGGGATGGGGCTAAGGTGGAGGGATGAGTGAGAGAGAGAGAGTAATCCTCGACGGGACAACTTCAGAGGCCTTGAGACACTATTTATTTATATATTTTCAGAAATCAAAGTTAAATTTGGGCAGTGAATCCTCTGATTCTCAAGAAATGGCTGTTGTGAGTTCCTTTTCGTCAGTCAAAAACATGCAGCGTGATCAGTGTAGTCCAATTCCTAAATAAATGACTCTTTTGAGCTGGTTCGTTTTGCACGTGCAGCACAATCGGTGTAGTCTGATTTCTGAATCCATGAATTTTATGAGCCGGTTCTTTTTAGTGAATAAAAAACATACAGTGTAATCTGTGTAGTCTGATTCCTGAACTGTTGACTCTTATGAACTGTTTCATTTTTGTTAATGAAATGTATATATTATGACCAATTCAGCCTGATTCCTAAAACAAATGACTCCAATTCCTAAATGAATGACTCTTATGAGTCAGTTCTTTTTAGTGAAACAAAAACATACATTAAAACCAGGGTAGTGTGATTCTTGAATGAATGAATCTTATGAGCCGGTTCTTTTGAGATAATCAAAAACATACAGCGTGATCAGTGTAGTCTGATTCCTGAACAGCTGACTTTTTTTTACTGCAAAATCTGTGTAATCTGATTCCCAAAACAAATGACTCTTATGAGCTGGTTCGTTTTAGTGATTCAAAACGTACATTGTAATCAGTGTAGTCCATTTCCTGAATCAATGACTCTTATGGGCTGGTGCGTTTTAGTGAATCAAACCATACATTGTAATCAGTGTAGTTCAATTCCTGAATCAATGACTTTTATGAGCTGGTTCATTTTGCACAATCAGTGTAGTCTGATTTCTGACTTAATGAATCCTATGAGCTGGTTCTTTTTAGTGAATCAAAAAAAAATTGATATTAGCCAATTTATTATGATTCTTGAATGAATGACTCTTATGAATCAGTTCTTTTTAGCTGATCAGAAATATACAGCGTGATCAGTGTAGTCTGATTCCTGAACAGTTCACTTTTTTATGGCATAATCAGTGTAATCTGTTTGCCAAAACAAATGACTCTTATGGGCCAGTTTGTTTTAGTGAGTCAAAACATACATTGTAATCAGTGTAGTTCAATTCCTGAATGAATGACTCTTATAAACTGGTTTATTTTGCACATATAGCACAATTGGTGTAGTCTGATTCCTGAATTAATGAATCTTATGTGCTGGTTCTATGGAGTGAATCAAAAACATACATATGAAACAGTCTGTTCTGATTCTTGAATGAATGACTCATATAACCCGGTTCTTTGAGTGAATCAAAAACATACAGCATGATCAGTGTAGTCTGATTCGTGAAGAGTTTCCTTTTTTTTTAACAGCATAGTCAGTGTAATCTGATTCTCAAAATGAATGACTCTCATGAGCTGGTTCGTTTTAGTGAATTTATTGATTTTTATTTGTTTATTTATTTATTTGTGTGAATCAAATACTTTGTGATCAATGCATTCTAAATCCCCAAACGATTGACTCTTTGGATCTGGATTTTTTTGGTGAATCAAAAACCTACAGCACAACCAGTTTAGTCTGATTCACAAACAAATGACTCTAATGTTCCAATCCGAATGCCAGTAGGCTCTCGAAATGAATGAGAAAATACTTTGTCGAAGTGCACGCGCATCCACCTAGACCCGAGGGTTGAACACACAATCTCTTTTCCTCAACTTTCTTCCTTTATTTCTTCCTCTTTGTTTGCCTGCCAAGCCCCATCACCAGGATGGCTACGGAATTGTTTGGGAAACAAATTGGCTCTGTCTTTGGCTGGGAGGTGGAGATAACACAGGGTTAAGAAGTCAGACGGGGCACTCTAGTATTCCCCCGGAAAAAAAAAAAAATGCAGGGAAAACGATACACTGGGCCTGCAGATGTTTTCCTTCAATATCTGATCATCTCTAGTCCAATTTGCTTTAATCTCTCTCTAATGTTCAATGAAGTATTGTGTGGCGAAAAGGCATTAGGATTGATTTTTAATGGAGTACGGAATCGGATTGGAGTGGAACTGTCTGTTCTCCGTTTCCTCTGAGTCTCTTATCAATTTTAGCTTACTCTCATCTACTTCCAGTTTACAGTTTGGAGTCTGTTGCATTGTTGCGTACGGCTGGCAGACGGCCGGTTCTTTCGCTGATCTTCGGCGGTGGCAACAAAGGGCTTTGTGGTTGTTTTTGTTTATGCCGTCGAATTGTATTCCATTTTTTTCGACCGGCTCCGTCTCCAGGCAACGGCACACGCAGATGCATTTTAAATGAAAAGAAAACCAACCAACCTTGTTGTTGGCCACTTTACACTTTACAGGCTTGTCGGCATCCAAATGCGTCGCTTGCCTAAAAACACAAACTGGGAACTTTTCCAAACCCGCCGTTTCCCTACCATTTTTCATGGCGGCGAAAAACGGAGGTGAGGAGATTACAAATCTGATGCCCCAGATGAAATTTTGGCAGCGGTTCTGGTCTGTCCCCTCCATGCTTACCTTTATAAGAAAGCTTAACTAGAAATACCAATATGATCTCCCATGATCCTCTCCGATGGATAATCGGCCTCTGCGGTGACCATCCCTGCAATCCTGCTCCGGCCTGATAGCAGCTCGCGGATGATCATCTGCTTTGATCTGTTCGTTTTACCTCAGAGCTTATGGCCGGAGTCCTCTTGGGTTGCGTACGGCGGAGTGGCCCGTCTGCAGATGCCTGAGGTGCTTTAACCGTGGAGCTGCTTTAAGAGGATTACAAAGCCACTCATTAATATGATCAAATTCAGGGATTGATGGATAAGCCAGTGATGAGCACCTGTCAGCGTGGAGCGCCTCGGATAACTGTAGCGCAGTAGTACGATAAAGTGATTTCATCGCTAAGCTGACTTTACTGTTTGTTTTTGATAGATCTGATTTGATAGATCTGATGTTGTAGATGCAATATTTTGTGTGACTGGAATGAAAACAATTCTGTGAATTGATATTTTTTTAAGTTCCCATCGTCTGAATGATTTGCAGCATATTGAACTAACAGGATTTCTACCCTTCGTAGATTCTAAATCTTTTCCGTCAAATTAAATATGCAGATATTTAGGTTTAGGGTGCAGTATGAAACAAAGATTTTGCAATTCAGTTTGATTCTAATTTGATTTGATTCTGATTCTGTTTTATTCTAGTTCACAAGTTCTCGATTTGATTTGATTCATTTAGGTATATTTGTTTTGATTTTGATTCACAAACGTTTGATTCGATTAGAATTTGATTCAGCTTTATTTCAGTTCACAAGTTGTCGATTTGATTTGATTCATTTGGGTTTCTTTGTTTTGATTTACAATTCTGATTTACAAACTTTCATCCTATTTGATTCTGTTTTTGACTTAGTTTTATTCTGATTCGCAAGCTCTTGATTTGATTTGTTTCTAGTTTTGATTCATTTTGCTGATTTTCATACTCTGGATCAGATTTTATTCAGATTTTGATCTAATTTTATTTGCCTCATATATTACAACATCTATTTCAGCTATTATGTGAGTTTGATTCTGATTCACAAACTTTCATCCTGTTTGATTCTGATTTTGGTTTAGCTTTATTCTGATTCACAAGCTCTTGATTTGATTTGTTTCTAGTTTTGATTCATTTTGATTTGATTCATGTGAGTGTATTTGTTTGTATTCTGATTCTAATTCAGCATAGTTCCAGTTCACAAACTCTAGATTAATTAATTAATTAATTAGGTCAATTTTATTCTGATGTACAAACTTCTATCCTATTTGATTTTGATCTAGTTTAATTCTGATTCACAAATTTTCAATTCGATTTGATTTAGATTCATTTTTATTCCAGTTCACAAGTTCTCGATTTGATTTGCTTTATTTGGGTATATTTGTTTTGATTTTGATTCAGTTTTATTCTGATTCACAAACTTTCATCCTATTTGATTCTTATTTTGAATTAGTTTTATTCAGATTCGCAAGCTCTTGATTTGATTTAACCCATTTGGGTACATTTGGTTTTTTTTTTTTTCTGATTCAAATTCAGCATAGTTCCAGTTCACAAAATCTCCTTTTAATTCTAATTTTCATTAACTCTGTATTAGATTCGATTCAGTTTCATGTGAATTGCTTATATATTACATCTATTTCAGCTGTTATGTCAGTTTGATTCTGATTCACAAACTTTCATCATATTTGATTCTGGTTTTTGTTTAGCTTTGATTCATTTTGATTTGGATATATCTGTTTTTATTCTGATTCTAATTCAGCATAGTTCCAGTTCACAAAATCTCCTTCTGTTGATTCCACTTCTTATAAACTCTAGATTAGATTTGATTCAGATTTGAATTTGGTTTAATTTGATTCACTTATATATTACATATATTTAAGCTGTCATGTCAATTTTATTCTGATTTACAAACTTTCATTCTATTTGATTCTGATTTTGATTTAGTTTTAATTCCAGTTCGCAAGCTCTTGATTTGATTTGTTTCCAGTTTTGATTCAGTCTGGTTTGACTCTGTTGATTCTAATTTTCATAAACTCTAGATTAAATTTGATTCAGATTCTGATTCACTTTTATTGATTCACTTATATATTACTGACATTTCCGCTGTAACGTCTGTTTTTACCTTATTTATGTGTTTTATTAAAAAAATGTATTTGATTTTTAAAATTAAAATATTTTTTTAAACTCCCATAAATAAGTAGAGAACGGCCCTGAATGAGTGTATAAATCACATTTATACTTGTATTTAAAAAAGAAATAGTAATAGGAAGGAGTATTTTATGAAAATATATATTTTTTTAAATATTCGATAAACTCCTATACTATTTTATACTTGTATTTAAAAAACAGAAAATAGAAAAATGTGCTTGGTGTATTTGTAATTAAAATGTATTTTATTTTTATTTAAAATATTCAATAACAAAAACTCCAATAAAAGAGTATATGATGGCTCTAAATGCCTCAGTCTAATAGAAAAATGTATATCTATTTAATTGTTAAAATCAATAAGCCATCTATACTGCTGTGATTTTAACAATCAATATCGCAGCTGTTGAAATGATCTGGATTAACATGAAAATCAATATGTTTCCCAGCCCAAATGTTACATTTTTTCGCTAATATTAAACATACAGTCGTGGCCAAAAGTTTTGAGAATGACACAAATATTAGTTTTCACAAAGTTTGCTGCTCAACTGCTTTTAGATCTTTGTTTCAGTTGTTTCTGTGATGTACTGACATATAATTACAAGCACTTCATACGTTTCAAAGGCTTTTATCGACAATTACATGACATTTATGCAAAGAGTCAGTATTTGCAGTGTTGGCCCTTCTTTTTCAGGACCTCTGCAATTCGACTGGGCATGCTCTCAATCAACTTCTGGGCCAAATCCTGACTGATAGCAACCCATTCTTTCATAATCACTTCTTGGAGTTTGTCAGAATTAGTGGGTTTTTGTTTGTCCACCCGCCTCTTGAGGATTGACCACAAGTTCTCAATGGGATTAAGATCTGGGGAGTTTCCAGGCCATGGACCCAAAATTTCAACGTTTTGGTCCCCGAGCCACTTAGTTATCACTTTTGCCTTATGGCACGGTGCTCCATCGTGCTGGAAAATGCATTGTTCTTCACCAAACTGTTGTTGGATTGTTGGAAGAAGTTGCTGTTGGAGGGTGTTTTGGTACCATTCTTTATTCATGGCTGTGTTTTTGGGCAAAATTGTGAGTGAGCCCACTCCCTTGGATGAGAAGCAACCCCACACATGAATGGTCTCAGGATGCTTTACTGTTGGCATGACACAGGACTGATGGTAGCGCTCACCTTTTCTTCTCCGGACAAGCCTTTTTCCACATGCCCCAAACAATCGGAAAGAGGCTTCATCGGAGAATATGACTTTGCCCCAGTCCTCAGCAGTCCATTCGCCATACTTTTTGCAGAAGATCAATCTGTCCCTGATGTTTTTTTTGGAGAGAAGTGGCTTCTTTGCTGTCCTTCTTGACACCAGGCCATCTTCCAAAAGTCTTGGCCTCACTGTGCGTCCAGATGCGCTCACACCTGCCTGCTGCCATTCCTGAGCAAGCTCTGCACTGGTGGCACTCCGATCCCGCAGCTGAATCCTCTTTAGCAGACGATCCTGGCACTTGCTGGACTTTCTTGGACGCCCTGAAGCCTTCTTAACAATACAGTGGAAAGTTTTTTTCGGGATTAAGTAAATTTTCATGGCAAAGAAGGACTATGCAATTCATCTGATCACTCTTCATAACATTCTGGAGTATATGCAAATTGCTATTATAAAAACTTCAGCAGCAACTTTTCCAATTTCCAATATTTATGTGATTCTCAAAACTTTTGGCCACGACTGTACGTTATACATCGTGCCGTGAGGAAGATCGGAGTGTCAGTGAAGGCATTTTCAAACTCCCATGAAGCACTGCTCATGGGTTCTACCCACAGCCTTTCCTCTGGTTTCACATCTGGACCGCTCCATTCTCAGTCTGTATTCCCACGCAAAATGTGGTTCCCAGGATTAAAAAGAGGAGGAGGGTGAGGAAAAGAGGGAGAGCGCGAGAGTGATCTGTGGTCTAAACATGCCCAAACTCTTGAGTTTAGAGGCTGAGCTGCTGGGGCCAAAACTGTGGAAACAGAAGCCAGGCCTGGCCAGCCCGAACACGAACATGCCGCCTGCGTGTGCGGATGGCTTGTGTTACTGTCATTCCCCAGCTCCATCCATAACCATGTCTAATAGCAACACGGTGGCGGCCGAAAACCACAGCTTTTTTGGCAAGAGCCGTGAGTCGTCCTCCCAAAAAACCCAGACAAACGAAAAGGCTGCTTTTTTTTCTCCCTGCAGACAAAGAGAGAAGAGAGAACATCCTGAACGATATATAGATTTTTGTCCAGCCTATGCATCTTAAATAAAATATTAATTAAAGGAAAAAGTTTAAGAGGCTCAAGCTCGCACACTTAAGTAGAGTTGGAGTAATGACTGTGGAAAGCTATTATTGGGCGCAAATGAGAGGGAGGGCTGGACCCAATTATGGATGGAGGTGCTGCATATTTGCTGATTTATTTGTGAAATGGCAGACAGGGTAATGACTTCACTGAGGCCCTGGGCCTCTTCAGTACGATAATGATTGGGGTCCTCAGACAGACCACATTCTCCTTATCATTGACCACACGCACACTCGCAATAAGACGAGCTACATATGCTGGTCACAGTTTGAAAAACACATTCCAACTCGTGCAAAAGAAAATATCTCTTCAGGATGACTTCTACGTGGCAGTCCGAGCAAATTGAGATCAGTCAAGTTTTCTTCCTCCTGAGGAAAAGAGTACAGCACAGTTTGAGACAAAGTTGGCAGATTTTAGTATGATCTCAAAGATGTTCTTATCAAAGACCAAAATATCTCAGTGATATTATTCTAAGCAAACACAGCAAATCAATGTAGAATAACTCTCCAGAGTTTTGTAAAATGGCAACATTTGAGTAACAAAGAGGTTGCAAAATAAGGACATGAAAGTCTCCTGAGGAAAAAAGTGACTTTTCTAGAGTTCAAGATCTCAACAATGTCTCAGACTCTGCTTAAATTTGCCAAAATGGGATATTTCAGTGTGAACTCAAGTGTTTTTCATTAAAGTCATCACAGCAGAGGTCTCAAGATCTGCAAAATTTGGCAAATTTTGATTGCAGATGTTGGTATTCTTGTGAGTTTGATCACATTTGAAGACATTTCTGAGCTCTGTAGTGTGAAAAGCATTTCTCTGATCATTTAGTCTTGAATGTTTTTATGAGCAAAGTTTGAGTTTATACTAAAATGTCTGATGTTGATTGCAGAATTTGATATCCTATTCAATTTGAGCATAGTTTGAGAGCTTTACTCATATTGCGTAGTCATGGACGTTTATATCAGCAATGTTTGAGTTGATGATAAAAAAAAATGATTTTGTTTGCACACTTTGGTATCTTGGTTAGTTTGAGCACAGTTTGAGATTTTTCTGAGATTTCTAGTGTGAAAACCATTGCTTAGATAATTTATAATGGAGTTCATATTGAAATATTTTTATTGCTATTCTTATAAATCCAAGCGCAGTTTGAAACATTGTTGTAATCGCAGCTGTAGACATAGAGTTAAAGTCAAAAGTTTACATACACTTTGCAGAATCTGCAAAGTGTTAATTATTTTACCAAAATAAGAGGGATCATACAAAATGCATGCTTTTTTATTTACTACTGATCTGATAAGATATTTCACATAAAAGATGTTTACATATAGTCCACAAGAGAAAATAATAGTTAAATTTATAAAAAATGACCCTGTTCAGAAGTTTACATACACTTGATTCTTAATACTGTGTTGTTACTTGAATGATCCACAACTGTTTTTTGTTTTTGTTTGTTTGTTTGTTTAGTGCTAGTTGTTCATGAGTCCCTTTTTAGTCCTGAACAGTTAAACTGCCCACTGTTCTTCAGAAAAGTCCTTCAGGTCCTACAGATCTTTTGGTTTTTTCAGCATTTTTGTGTATTTGAACCCTTTCCAACAATGACTATGAATTTGAGATCCGTCTTTTTGCACTGAGGACAACTGAGGGACTCATATACAACTATTATACAGCCAGGGGTGTGAAAACTTTTTGAATTTGAACGATCAGGGTTCATTTAACTTATTTTGTCCTCTGGGAAACATGTAAGTGTCTTTTGTAGCTTCTGAAGGCCAGTACTAAAAAAAAAAAAAAAAAAAGATATTTAGGCAAAATAAGAAAAATGCACACATCATCATCTTAATGCATCGTGTTTCCTTCATTGAGTGTTTGAACCTTCTGTAATAGTTGCATATGAGTCCCTCAGTTGTCCTCAGTGTGAAAAGATGGATCTCAAAATCATACAGTCATTGTTGGAAAGGGTTCAAAACTTCAAATACACAAAAATGCTGAAAAACTAAAGAATTTGTGGGACCTGAAGGATTTTCTGAAGAATAACGGGCAATTTAACTGTTTAAGACAAACAAGGGACTCATGAACAACTATCACTAAACAAAAAAACAAAACAAAAAAAACACACACACAGCTGTGGATCATTGAGGTAACAACACAGTATTAAGAATAAAGTGTATGTAAACTTTTGAACAGGTTAATTTTTTATAAATTGTGGACTATATGGACTATTTTATGTGAAACATCTTTTTCAAGTCAGTACTAAATATAAAATAATATGCATTTTGTATGATTCATCCATTTTGGTAAACATCAACATCTCGCAGATTCTGCAAGGAGTATGTAAACATTTGACTTCAACTGTAATTGCTAATATAATTTCGTCTTGGAAGATGTTAAGAGGAGAAATTTATTGAAGTTCTTATTGAAATCTCCAGTTTTCACCTCAGACTTTGGTGCCTTAGAGAATCTGAGCAAAGTTTGAAATCTTTCTGTTGCAGACATTGCTCACATAATTTGGTATTGGAAGATTTAAAGAATTAGTTTACCCCAAAATTTACCTGTAAGGCCCTCATTCATCTACAGAACACAAATGAAGATGTTGCTGATGAAATCTGAGAGCTTTCTGACACATTCAAGGCCCAGAAAGTTCCCACATCAAAGACTGACACGAAAGAGAAGAAATTGTTGAATAAAGTCGTTGTTGTTGTTTTTTCTTAAGCACAAAAAGCATTCTTAAAGCTTCATAAAATTAAGGTTGAACCATTGATGTCACATTATTTTAACGATGTCCTTACTACCTTTTTGGGCCTTGAATGTGTCAGTTGCATTGCTGTCTATGCAGGGTCAGAAAGCTCTGGGATTTCATTAAAAATATCTTAATTTGTGTTCTGAAGATGAACAAAGATCTTACCGGTTTGGATCAACCTGAGGGTGAGTAATTAATAAAAGAACTTTCACTTTTGAGTGAACTATCTCTATAAAGAAATCGACACAGAACTCTCCTGACTGATAAAAGAGCAACATTTGAGCAAAAAAAACACTCAATGTAAGCAATAATCAGCACACACTGTGGGTCAAACCCTCATCCGCACACACTAGTTCGGTATCAGTTAACCCCACTAGACAAACACGGCTTGACCTCCCGTGTGTCTTGCGAATACGGCTCTCATTCATGAGGGATTAAGGAGTGTCGAGGAGAAAGTTTTGCGGTGGGCTCCGGGCCTGCTAGGCATTCCTTTTCATTTCTGCCGACTTTTACTATTGCCGTTTTCCCTTTTCGACATAGCTGGATAATGAGAGATCTGTAAAACTGCTGTAAGGAATTAAAATCCTTCACGTAAATGAGAAACACATGTACACGCTTGTCGGTAACAGAAACCCCAAATCACAACGAGAGGGCATGTTTTTTTTTTTGTTTTTTTTTACATATATATAATCACAGCAATAGCGTGCGTTTATCTTTGGTTTTGGGTGAAGCTGAAAGTGTTGTACCTTGGTATTTCAGCTTTTCCAAAATAGACTTTCTCTGCCGTTCGAGGGTATGTCGTTTGTGTGTGTGTTTGAGGTTTTTTCTCTCCTCTGATTATTTCATTTTTTTCAAGCCAAACCGCAGATCCTTAAACCCTCCTCTTTAATTCATTTAGCTCAGGCTTGCAGAAGGAAACGCAGACGAGGGACTCCGAAAAAGAGCGTTCCTGATTAATACGGGCTGGAGGATTAGACGTGCTCCCTGAGTGTTTATAAAATGCTGTGCTCCGCGCGGCCTGCGGTCAGGAGAGGACGGGCGCAGATCAGGAGCACGTAACCACTCTTTTCAAACAAAAACAGCAGGGAAGGGAGAGAGAAAGAGAGCGCTCTTCACCAGCAACACCTAGCAGAACTTGAGAGCTCCTTTGTGGGGGTCAAAGCTGGAGAAGAGAGGCTTGGTCTTCAAAATTAGTTCGAACAAACTCGCTAAACTGAATTCTTTGGTTTTACATCAGTGGTTGTTTAACTGTGGTCTATGAAGGATTACAAGTGGTCAGAGTGTTCAAAAACAATAAAAAAATAAGATATACACTACCAGTCAAAAGTTTTTGAACAGTAAGATTTTTCATGTTTTTACAGAAGTTTCTTCTGCTCTCCAAGTACAGCAAAAACAGTAAAATTTTATAATATTTTTACTGTTTAAAATGACTGTTTTCTATCTGAATATATTTTAAAGTATAATTTACTATTGTGATTTCAAAGCTGAATTTTTAGCATCATTACTATTTTCAGTGGCACACGATCCTTCAGAAATCATTCTAATATTCTTGATTTGCCGCTCAAAAACATGTATTATTATTATGTTGAAAACAGCTGAGTAGAATTTTGCAGGTTTTTTTGATGAATAGAAAGTGCTGAAGAACAGCATTTATCTGAAGTAGACATTATAAATGCCTTTATCATCACTTTTTTATTAATTCAAAGCATCCTTGTTAAACAAAAGTGTTTTAAATATTGATATTAATCAGTTATTATCAATCATGTGACACTGAAGACTGGAATATGATGCTGAGAATTCAGCTTTTCCTCACAAAAATAAAAGACTTTTCAAAATATATTCAAACAGAAACAAGTTCTTTTCGTTTCTAATAATATTTCACAATATTACAGATTTTACTGTATTTCTGATCAAATAAATGCAGCCTTGGTGAGCAGAATAGACATCTTACCAACATCAGACTTTCAAATGCTGTATTTTTTTTGTCCATTTTTTTCATGAAAAGTGACTAAATGACGTTTTAAAATTCTTTTAAAACCTTTAATGCAGCTTGTTGTGGATACAGAGTAGCAGATGCCTCCGTTCACGGTTCAAAACACGAACATGTTCAGCTCACCTCTCAAGCCGGCGCTCTCTGCAGTAGACTAAAGACAGAATTACGTGTGTTGTTTTTAATTCTTGATTAAAAAACGACATGCCGAAAGAAGCCAAAAGAGGATCAACTTTTGCACGGCCAGCTTAGTGCGCCATTTTCTCGTTTTCATTCACGCTGTTAATTGGGGTGCAAAAGCTATGTTTTTTTTCCCTCCACACACTCTAAAATAGGTTATCATAAATAGCGGCTGTTTATTTTGTTTGTATTTTTTTTTTTTTTTTTTTTCGAGAGGGACCTCGCAGTAACATGCGTCTTAATACATGACACAATAAATAAATCAATCCATAATGTTCCTTCCCCCTTACTCGCTATTAATAGTAAAGAGGACAGCTATGAATCCAGACAGGATTAAAATCTCTTTTGATGTGGTTCCACTTTTTTACAGAACGTGATTTTTAGTTATTTCTTTTTTTTACGTTTATTGCATGGAAACTTCAGAACGGAGGGTGATGATTTGGATGTGTGTGATACAATGCTGAATACAAGCTTTAGAGAGAAATTTGTGTGTGTGTGTGTGTGTGTGTGTGTGAATGAGAGCGAGCGAGAGGCCTGGGAGGATCAGAGAAGGAATTTAGCAGATTCGAGTGGATTGAATGATCAGAGGAATAAACGCTGCTCAAGATGGAGAGGGGAATCATTGGGGTGGTACAGCAGTATATGGGAGAGATATGGGAGAAGAAAGCATGCGGCAGATATCAAAAGAGCATCCGTCATTGTTTTATTCAAGCTGAGCACGGATGTCGATCTGCCAAATGATTCTGTTTGTTTGAGCGCCTTTTGATTCGCTCAAAAGGCGATTCGTTTTTGTTTTCTAAATGATTCTCAAGCCGTTTTGTAAATCTCTGACGTTGTTTGTGAGTTGAAATGATAAAGTGAAGATGTTAAACTCATTATTAACTCAAACAGATATTAAAAATTGTATCTGGCAAACTGGATTAAATCTGTATAAACAAATACAGTTGACGTCAAAAGTTTACATACACCGTGTTAAATGTTAATTATTTGACCAAAATAAGAAAGATCATCTAAAATGTGTGTTATTTTTTTTATTTAGTACTGACCTAGATAAGATATTTAACATAAAAGATGTTTACAGGAGAAAATAATAGTTGAATTCATAAAAATGACCCTGGTCAAAAGTTTACATACACTTGATTCTTTATACTGTGTTGTTACCTGAATGATCCACAGCTGTTTTTTTATGTTTTTGTTTTGTTAGTGGTAGTTGTTTATGAGTCCCTTGTTTGTTTCTTCAGAAAAATCCTTTAAGTCCCATAAATTCTTTCGTTTTTCAGCATTTTTGTGTATTTGAACCCTTTCCAACAATGACTGTATGATTTTGAGATCCATCTTTTCACACTAAGAACAACTGAGGGACTCGTATGCAACTATTACAGAAGGTGTAAACACTCACTGATGCTTCAGAAGGAAACAAAATGCATTACGAGCCAGGGGGTGAAAACTTTTGAACAGAATGAAGATGTGTACATTTTTCTTATTTTGCCTAAATATCATATTTTTTTTATTTAGTACTGCCCTTCAGAAGCTACAGAAGATACTTACATGTTTCCCAGAAAACAAAATAAGTTAAATTTACCCGTTTGTAACACGTTAAATGACAATAAATACATTTATCATGTTACAAAAGGCTTCTGTTTCAAATAATACTGCTCTTTTGAGCTTTCTATTCATCAAAGATCCTGAAAAACAAAAATAATAAGCAGTTAGAAACGTTTTTCAACATTAGAATTTATTTGAACGAATTAATAAAGCACCAATAATAATTGAGCACCTAATCTACATATTAGACTAAAGTGAATAAAGCAAATCATCTCAAAATTTAAATTCTGAAAGCCTCTTTTTCACAATTTTTTCTCTTTTTTTCCAATAGAAATAGTGCAAATTCGCCACAATCTCAATCGCTTTTCCCTATTCTGTTGCGAACAGAGCTATCATCTACCCTGGAAGTCCAGACGAACACACACGGTGGAGTTTCGCAGTGAGATTAGCTCCATTTACAAGCTGTAAGACTCTGCCTGTAGGACTCAGACAGGGAGAAGGGTTCGCCACAAAAGGATAATGGCCAAACATTGAGCCGAGGCTGAAAGAGCCAACCTGCCCCTCGCTCACCGGGGGTGGAGGGGGGACGTCTGGGTCGCCGAGAGCCGCGCTGTGAAGATTTCAGGGAGCCGCTTGACCCCTTTAAAGGGCCTCTCGTCCCTCCTTGTCTCCAGACTTCTTGCCCCTTTCGCCACATTTATCGACGGCACGGTCAAAAGTGGCCGCGTACGGTTCACAGTGGTGCTCTAATTATCAGCGGCGTGTGGAAGCGCAGGCCACAGGAACCGGAGGAAATTTCGCGAGGCTCATCAGCATAAAAAAAGGAGGCTTTCAGGAGGCACACAATTCCACCGTCAGTGCTAAAACCAGATAATGATTCAGTAATGATGGCGTATTGTACATACCTTAGACACACGGGGCCAAAAGAGGGTGAAGGGAGGAAGACTTTGTCCAGTGTTTTTTTTTTTTTTTTTTTTTTTGGCGAGAATCAAATTCATGTTTAGGATTCTACCATTTAGCTCAAATTAGGAAGAAGAAGGTTAAAATTAGATAAAAGTAATTAGATAAAAATAATATATCAGAGTTAAGCTCAGTTGACAGCATTTGTAGCATAATGTTGATTACCACAAAAATAATTACGCTTATTACTTGTTTTTTTTATAAAAGCGTAAATGTGACCCTGGAGCACTTAAGTAGCATGGGTATATTTGGAGCAATAGCCAAAAATACATTGTATGGGTCAAAATGATCGATTTTTCTTTTATGCCATAAATCATTAGAATATTAAGTAAAGAACATGCTCCATGAAGATATGTTGTAAATTTCCTACCATAAATATATCAAATAAATATAAATATATCACTTCATTTGGACAACTTCAGACGATTTTCTCAATATTTTTATTTGTTTGCACCCTCAGATTCCAGATTTTCAAATAGTTGTAATGTGTGTTCACTTTTTACTTTAACTTTTGAGATTCGCGATCTCACATACTCTGTTTATACTATGGAGCGGCAGTACTTACATCACATTTTACAAGTGTAGATGTTTGTCAGTGGCGCTCAGGATCTGCAAGTCATTCGCCATCGTCCTATCTCTTTAGGACAGTCATCTCTCCTTACTCTGTTTATGTGGTAATTGAAACTGTATGTACAGTGTTGTAATGTAACAGGCTAGCGCTAGCAAGCGGCTAACCGTGTTCCTTTAGTTGCTCGGCTTTGGTTGTTTTCCCTGCCAGAGTGTTTCGTAACTCACGTTGGCTGTTCATTGATTGATTTCTGACATGTCTTTCTATGAAAGTAATCGACTGATGACACGTTTATAACGTTTCATTTCAACCACTGGAGTTAGCCAACTATCCAGTATATCCGCCTTATTTTTCCTGTAAGAGCTTGGCCATTTTAAACTTTATTGGTCTGGCTTTCAGTCTCAAAACAGGTCGTTTTGCTGCTTGATATTGAATTGAGTGCCTTAGCATATTATTTAAACTTATTTTAATTATGAATACACTCTGGTTTGTAGTGCAAACAGTTTTATGTTTACTGCACATTGTCATTCTTCTTGTTTGCATGCACTCAGGTCATGATTTGGTCATATTGGCAATACTCGGATGTAAACAGCAGCATGGATTATACAGTTAATGTACGAATGAATACGTTGTTCTGCTAATTTGTGCTGTCTAAACCACAGGGAAAAAACGTGGAAGATGCTAAATCATATAGAGAAGGACTTAGCAAGCAGGAAAGTGTGCAATATTTTGACAAACTAAAGTTAATAGATACATAAAAGCAATATTAATTTAGAGAGTAGCCTATTATTTCACCTACCTGACTGGAAATGATAAGAACAAACACAAATGTTGTTAAGATTCTTGCCCTGGAAATCCTGGTTCAGTTTGTCCAACCGCAAACACCTTTTGTTTCTCCTTGATTTGTTCTAGCTTTTGACAGTCTTTAGTACTCTGTATGTTTTTCCTGGTGCGATTAGTACAGCCCAAAACATGACAATTTTCAAAACTGACCATTTTCAGCAGCAATAATGAGCAAAATATGCAAGTTTTGTTCGGTTCAGTGGCGTTGTTTACATTCATTTTACATTACATCAATGACGCGTCATGAAAACACTCTAATAAACAGGAAGTCTCGCCCATAAGCTTACTTCTGCATTGAAGAACGAGGTGAATAGCAATATAATTAGCGCTGTTATGTAAAGTGTGACCGAGTGACTCATTTGCAAGATTTGAAGCTGCATCGTTTTGCTATGTACTATTATATCATGCATTCCGTAGTTAAATCTGAAACATTTATGATTTTCATATATATGTATATATATATGTATATATGTGTGTGTGTGTGTGTGTGTGTGTGTGTGTGTGTGTGCGTGTGTTTCTAGAGGTCTTTGGTGTGTGTGTACATCAATGGAGCGGGGAAAGGGAGGGTACGTCTTCGCTGGGTGCAGACAGCTGTGAAGCGGGGCTTGGCGAATCCTCCTCCATATGTTCTGGGAGCATTTCACACAACCACAGAACCTGATTTCGGGCCCCCATAAACCTGGAACACAACAGCAGGGGATTTCATATTTTTTTATTTCTCTCTCTCTCTCTCTCTTTTTTTACGTACAGTACAACTAGAAGTTTTTCCGCATACGCAATCGATACATCCACGTCTTTGCCGAGTGAGCTTATGGAACGGAACGGAGGGTCCGCTGGGGACTTTCGGATGCCATGGTGATGGTGTCCCAGCATGGCGCGGGCACACGCATAAAGGCAGCCTGGCACAGCTGGCATCTCCTTTTTGGCTTTTTTTGCGGCGAGGTCCGAATCGTTAATTCAAAAACAACAAGCGTTCGCTTTCCTTTTTCACATGCGTCCTTCGAACCTTGAGGGAGGGCATATGTCGGACTTTGCATTGGGAGAAAGAAAGGGAGACGGAGAGAGAGATCGACACCTAAAAAGGCGGCGACGGGAGCCATCTGCATAGGGCGGCGTGCCAGTGTCTTGCCAATGTGCCCAGACCACCTGGCCACGATGCTAGCCAAGTATGCCAGCCTGGGCCCTGTAGCCTCCAGACTGCTGCCCTCTTTCACTTCTTTGAAACTCCAGTGGCCCTGGAAACAGGGGCTGCTGCCGCTCCCTTGCCAGTAGCTTTGTTTGAAGTGAGACAGGCTGTGCGGTGCTGGGGGAGACCAGACAGTAAACAGTGCCCCCTTTCAGGACCCTCCCCACCCCCAAAAGGCACACATACCCTCGTCTTTGTGTGACTTGGTGGTGTTTTGGTGCGCGTTTTGGAGGTGGGGGGTGGATATTTTCTCAACATCACCTCGGCTGTGTTTTGTTGCGCGCCGCCCGTGCCCGCATGCGCTGCGCGCCCCAACCCCCCCTGCGCCCGCAGCCTTGGCATGGGCTCCCTGACAACCCTGGGAACCAGTGATTCCGAGTGGCACTCGAGGGCCGCAAACACTGGCTCGGCTGCCCGCTTCTGCCTTTGTTCTGTTTGTCTGCGCTTGAATATAAATGAGTGCGCACTTGTGTCGTTTATTCACCAAACATTTAGTCAGCGCTGACAGATTTATGTAAATGCTCGTTTGCAATTACCCGAGCGCACTTTGAAATTATGTACGCGCCCAATCGATACCGAGAGGAAATGGGATTAGGAGGTATTGCGGTTTATATTAATAAATCCAGAATTAAAACCTGTTTCGTTTCAGACTCGATTACATACGCGTCTGAGAAGGCTCGCGAACAGTTGGTTCCCACACAAAACGAACGTCTGGAAAGGGAATTGCTTTACAGAAAGTGCAACAAATTAGGAAAATGTGAGCTGGTGCTTAGTAGTGCGTTGCTACGCGGTTGCTAGTGCGTGGCTGTGTGGTTGCTAGGAGGGTTATTACAGTTTTTAATTTATTGCATTAAAGCTGGCTAAAATATTTTTAATTTTTAATTATATAAAAAAAAATATTTATATTATTTTATATTTTTAATTTGTAATTTCAATTTATTTTAGTTTTTCTTTTTTGAGTTTTAATTTAATTACATTTAATTTATTTATATTATTTTATTTTAAGTTTTAGTATTCTTGATTTAATATGCTTATTGGTGTAATAAAAAATGCATTTCACTCTACAGTAAAGTACAGTGGCATTTTTATGATAATAAAGATATTTCGTAAAAGTAATATACCATTTATCACAAGCTAAAACCAAATTTGTTAGTCTGAGAATTTTTTATTTTATTTATTTTATTTAAATTTAGTCAACAAAAATATTTCATTTGGTGTTTTTTTTTTTTGCTTTTTTTTTTTTTTAAGTTTTAATTTTCATTTTTGTTTGTTTTTGTTTTTATTTTAGTTTTTGATTTTGAGTTGGTTTTAGTTTTTGTTTGTTTTTGTTTTCATTTTAATTTTTGGTTTAGTTTTGTTTTAGATTGTTTTTATTTTAGTGTTTTAGTTGTTTTTCAGGATTTTTTTTATTTAAGTTTTTGTTTTAGTTTTCATTTCAGTTTTTCATTTTAGTTTTTTTTTTTTTTCATTTGTTTTTGTTTTCATTTTAATTTTCATTTTATTTTTTGTTTTCATATTCGTTGTTGTTTTTTATTTTAGTATACATTTTAGTTTTTTCATTTTAATTTGTGTTTCAGTTTTTGTTTTCATTTTAATTTTAGTTTTTATTTTAGTATACATAACAGTTTTTGTTTTCTTGTTTTAGTTTGTTCTTGTTTTAGTTTTCATTTCAGTTTTTTTTTTTTTTTTTCATTTTTGTATACACTTTTTAGTTTTGGTTTTTTAGTTTTGGTTTCAGTTTTTGTTTTAGTTTTAGTTTTCATTTTTGTTTTTGTTTTAGTTTTTGTTAAAAGTGGCTGTTTACTAGTCAGTCTCTTTGATGTTCTGGTTTCTAGATATGGCTCTTATCCCTCTCATTATAAGTATAAAACCTTTTCTTTCGCCCATTTTATCATCCACAAAGCAAAAAAGTCTGATCACCTAGACAAGTAATAGCACACCTCTCCTCAACAAATCACTTGATTTGAGCTATCATTCGTGTATGGATACGTTGGTCCTTCTCTGACCCTACCATCTGCTGATAACAGGCCCGTTTTACCCTAAGCGCCGGCTCAGTGTGCCGACCGCGTGAGAGGAGGGAGAAAGAGAAACAAGAGAGAAGTTCAGGCCCTGCGATTCCAGGAAGGCAGGCTTGTAACAGGTAGTGCCAGGCCGGAGGGGCCAGGTACGCCCACTGAAAGACTAATTGATTACTGCGGGACCTGCTGGGTGATAAATAGCCTGATGCATTGCCTCCCTCCAGAGACACTGTCCAAAGGCCAACTGAGGATATTCTGGTAGACGCGAAGGCGAGAGAGAGCGAGAGAAAGGGAGGGATAGAAGGAACGATTGTAAAGAAACAGGCCTGACATTGAGATGTTGCCTCTGCTGTGTTGCAACCTGGTCCGTGGAGTGTAATCCATACGGGTGACAGGGTGCTGAAGTCGGATCTAGGCATGAATTCAGGTCGGGATATTTGACAGCTCTAAAAGTGGCCGTACACGAGGGTCAGGAGTCTGCTTACATGTGCGCGCATTTATTTGCCATTCCGCACCGCAGTTTACTCTTAAAATGAGTGTTTTGTCATTGTTTACTCACCCTTATGTTGTTCCAAACACGTCTGAGCATGTATGCTCCAAGATGACAAAAACAAAGAAGTGGTCCAAACAATTAAACAGAGCTGCTCTGCAAACATCTGCTTTTGTGTTCGACTGCAGAAAGAAGTAAATATAGGATTGGAACAACATGAATGTAAATAAATGCACAGATTGTTCATTTTGAAGTGCATATTTCTTCAACCCGTTGTGTTTTTTAATGCAGCTACAGTATGTTATGACATATCAGCCACTGAATCTGAGCAAAAATGAGGGAGTCCCAGAAATCCAAAGAGCGGTGTGCAGCGAGCGTGAGCGGTGCCCAGAAATCCTAGCTGCACTACTGCAAATTCCGTCTCAATTTCCCCCAGCAGGGATCGATACGTTGGTCGATGGGCTGGGCTGACATTGTCCACAGCTCAACAAGCATAGCCAGCCAATACACACACGTCTGTAGATCTGCAAGTTCATTCAGTCACTATGACATTTACAATCCAATTACTGCTGCTACTGTAATATTACTAGATGCTTTTGAGCGTAGAATGATTTTTTTGTTTTGAATATTAGCAATATTAGCTTTAATGCTAGTTAGTAATGTTTGGAGAGACTACAGATATTTGTAAACTGCTTTGGGGTCTATACATTCAGTAAATATTTTTGAAACTTTTTTTTTTTGTAAAAACATAACATACTTTATATACTATTATTGTTGTTTAATAATTTAGGTAATAATATTAATAAGTAATTATAATGTTTACTACTACTACTATTACTACTACTAATAATAATTATTATTATTTTAATAATAATAAATATAATCATTATTAATATTGTTATTTTTGTTATTATTAATGATTTATTTCTTTGTTATGAATATTAACTTTAATGCTAATTGGTAATGTTTAGATAAAAATATTAATAATAATAACCATAATATAGCTTATTTATTATTGTTGTTGTTGTTATATAATTTTAATAATAATAACAACAACCACAAAACAACAACAACAATAATAACTATTATTATTATTATTATTATTATTATTATTATAAACCAATTACGATTTCAGTTGTAATAATAGTAGCTGTTTTTAGGTGCAGACTGATTTTATTGCTAATTAGTAATGTTTATATAGACAATAATAATAATATAATTTTAAAATTAAATTTATTTATTAAATTTTATTAATACAACAACAACAACAATAATAATAATAATAATAATAATAATAATAATAATAATAATAATTATTATTATTATTATTATTATTATTATTATTGTATTAATACAATTATTATAAACCAATTATGGTTTCAGCTGTAATATTTATAGTTTTTTTAGGTGCAGAATGATTGTTTTATTATGAAAATTAAATTTAATGCTAATTGGTAATGTTTAGATAATAATAATAATAATAATAATAACAATAATAATAATAATAATAATAATTATTATTATTATTATTATTATTATTATTATTATTATTATATTTATTATTGTAATTATTCTATAGTTTATTCATTATTGTTGTTATATAATTTTATTAATAGTAATAACATCAATACAAAAAGAACAACAACAACAACAATAATAATTATAATTATTATTATAAACCAATTATGTTTTCTGCTGTAACATTAGTAGCAATTTTTAGGCGCAGAGTATATTTTTAATCTAAATATTAATTTTAATGCTAAACAGTAGCAATAACAACAACAATAATAATAATATAATAATAATAATAATAATCAAAATAATAATAATTATTATTAATAATAATATTTATTATATATATTTATATTTATTATTATTATTATTATTATTATTATTATTATAAACTAATTGTGGTTTCTACTGTAATATTAGTGGCTGTTTTTAGACGCATAATGATTTTTTGTTATGAATATTTACTTTCACAGTCTATATATTCTGTAAATTATTTTTTGTACATTAATATTTTTGCTATATTTAAAGAGTTTTTAAACATTTTAAAAAGTTAAAATGTTACCACAAATTAATAATAATAATAATAATAATAATAATTGCTGTTGTTGTTACTATTATTATTATTGTTACATTTAATACTATGTAAAATATAAACATTACTATTATATAATTCATATTCTCTCTCTATGAAATTGTATTTTTGTTTTTAATACATAATTTAAATATTATTATTATTATTTATAACAACATTACAATAACAACAATTATTATATAATTTAAACATAATAATAATAATAATAATAAGTATTATTATTATTATTATTACATTTAATAATGTAAATATAAATATAAATATTTATATATATTTACATTATTAAATGTAATAACTATTATATAATTAATATTGATTTCTCTTTCTCTCTCTCTCTCTCTCTCTCTCTCTCTCTCTATATATATATATATATATATACAATTTTATTCTTGTTTTATTATATAATTGTATTATTTATAACAACATAACAATAATAATAATAATAATAATTATTATTATTGTTATTACATTTAATAATGTAAATATAAATATAAACGTTACTATTATATAATTAATATTAATTTCTCTTTCTCTCTCTCTCTCTCTCTCTCTCTCTCTATATATATATATATATTTGTATATATATATATATATACTCTTTTGTAAGAGTTTGTTTTCAGTCTACATGTAAACAGATTAAAATGTAGTGCTGTTTTACTACTTCCGATTGAACACTGCAGGATTCGGCTATTGGGACGTGTGTGTGGTCAGGGCAGAGCTCCAGACGGACTCTTGGGCAATACACACAGTAACCTGAGAGACGCCAGTCCCTACCGGCCCCATCCATCTCTCCACACCTTACCATACGCTCCTCTCACTTTTTCTGAACTGTCATCGAGTACCTGTAGAATAGTTTTATTGCAAATAGAATCTATTCTATATTTCACCCGCTTTTATTAGTACTTCATACTTGCTCAAAAAAGACCATCCAAACTTAGCTTACATCCTGGAACATTTTCACTTTCACAATTTTATATAGTGGCGTTTAACTACTTCATAAACTGTGGTTTGACGTAACGCACGGAACAAACTTGCAAAAGCGTCTCTACATGATCATACTAGCACTATAAAGGCTTGAGTCAGTGTGTAACAGAGCCTTCTGAAAGGAGACGTGCCAGGACTCCCCTCTCTCTCGCTCTCTCCTCCACCCAGGGGGTTGCAACAATACAAGAAGCCCATTGTGCGGCTCATAGTAACCTTTCTCTGGTAACATTTTCTAGTTATCAATGACTGAGACGCAGAGCGAGGGGGGAGGCCAGCTCCACTCTCCTGCTATGAGTCGGCACTTTGTGTCTATGTGGGACTGACATGGGCTCCCCACGCTGGCATTCTTCATCAGATCAGAGCGACCCTGAGAGGCAGTGCGCCGCACAGGGTCACGCTACAAAAGTAGTGACATGGAGAAAGCGTAGAGTTAGTAGAGCCGTGATGGACGACTAGTTGGTTGTTGGAGCAGGTCCTTAGGCACATACATAAATACATGTATACATGTTCATAATGTGACGCAATGTCCAAAAACATCTATCCTTAACATGCATAACTATACATAAAAAACGAAACGAAAAAAGTACTATATATAATAAAAAGTCTATATTGATTTAAAATAAGCGTGTATATATATATACTATATGTAACGTATATAAACCTTTTAAATATATGTATATATATATATATATATATTTATATAATATCTATATTTTTAAATATATATATTTATATAATTTTAGACTCAAATTTAAAGTTTTTAATAATATCAAAAAAGTTTTTTATACATACAAATAACCTTAAAAATATATTTATATTAAATGAATTTGATCTTATATATATATATATATATATATATATATGATTGATTTCATTAATATTATACATTTTTCACTGTTGTTTTTATAGTTTTAAATATTTATAGGGCTCATATATAACTTTTATAAAACAATTTTTACTTCATAATAAACATATAATGTATCTATAAATCTCCAAAAATGTATATAATGTAACGTAATGTATTTATAAACTTCAAATGTATTTATGTATTTATAATTGTATACAGCACAGACCAAAAGTTTGGACACACCTTCTCATTCAAAGAGTTTTCTTTATTTTCATGACTATGAAAATTGTAGGCATCAAAACTATTAATTTAATTATATCAAATATTTAATTCTATATATATAGTATATATACTTCTGCGCAACACAACTGATGGTCCCAACCCCATTTATAAGGCAAGAAATCCCACTTATTAAACCTGACAGGGCACCCCTGTGAAGTGAAAACCATTTCAGGTGACTACCTCTTGAAGCTCATCAAGAGAATGCCAAAAAGTGTGCAAAGCAGTAATCAAAGCAAAAGGTGGCTACTTTGAAGAACCTAGAATATGACATATTTTCAGTTGTTTCACACTTTTTTGTTATGTATATAATTCCACATGTGTTAATTCATAGTTTTGATGCCTTCAGTGTGAATCTACAATTTTCATAGTCATGAAAATAAAGAAAACTTTGGTTCAAAGGTGTGTCCAAACTTTTGCTCTGTACTGTATATATTTTTATCATTACATTTCATTAATATAATTAATATAGTTTTTAAAATATGACTCATATAACTTTAATTTAAATTTAAAAAAAAATCTGTATTATACAAAATATATAAAAAGGATATATAATATAAATGTAATATAAATTGAAATTGAATTTTTATGTATTTTATTATATTTTAATTGTTTTTTATGTTATTAATGTTTTATTTTTATTATTTATTCCATTTGATGATTGATTATTTTTATTTATTTGCATATTTTTATGTATTTTCATTTGTTATTTAAAAATATATATTATATGAAATATAATAATAGAATAAATATAATTAAATATTTTTTTGTTTTTATTGCTAATTTTTATATTTTTTATTTTATTATATTTTTTATAGTTTTTTATGTTATTAATATAGTTATTTACATATTTTTTTCTATATTATATATTTTTATTATATTATTTATTTGCATATTTAGTGTTATGCATTATCATTTGTTACATTTGTATTAGTTTTTTATATATTGTTATATATTTATTATATTTTTGTTTTTATTTCTTACATTTTTAATGTAATATTTTATATTTTCTAATAAGTTTTTATATATATATATATATATATATATATATATATATATATATATATATGCATGTTAACAGAGATGTTTTTGGACATTGCGTCACATCTTATGCAGTTATTTTCAACATGGTCATTTTCTTCTATATAAAATTTTTGTTTTTATTTTTATATATATATATATATATACACACACATAATATATACATAATATATAATATATAATATTTTTAATTAGTTTATATATATATATATATATATATATATATATATATATACATATATATACATATATATCATTACATTTCATTAATATAATTCATTTTTCATGCATATTTATATAATTTGAAAAATATGACTCACATAACTTTATTTTATTTAAAAATATATATTATACAAAATATATAAAAAGGATATATAATATGAAATGTAATATAATGAGAGTTTTTTGTTCTATGTATTTTATTATATTTTTTATGTTATTGATATTATTTGCATATTTATTATTTTGTTTTTATTTATTTATTTTGTTACATAATATATTATATTTTTAATTATATATATTTATATTAGATATATGTATAGTTGCGCACATTAAAATGTGACACATTGAGTCACATTTTATGCATTTATGTTATGTTTCTTATTTAATTTATGTTTATTTTATATTTATTATCTGTTTCATCCAACATTTTTGTGCTTTTTTTAATGCCCCAATACAGTAATTTTTACTTAAAAATGGTGCAACTTTTATAATCGTGCTTACATACACCATGTCCACTTCTGTTGCACGTAGTGCAGCTGTTTTTTAACGCAAAAACATGTTTTATGTAAATTCTTCATAATAAACTCCAGCAATCAGGTTCTGCCGAACCCGAAATCAGCGTAATTATGCAGGGCTTCCAGTTAAGAGTCGTTTTTGACAAGTTCAGGCCTTCAGACGTATATCATTTGCATCTCTGGTTTTCCGATCAGCGCGTACAACCGTACGGTTTCCGAACAAGTTCAGAAGTGGAGAGTTGATGAAAAAGGAAAAGAAAGGATAAAACAAAAAAGCAGCAGCAGTAATGCTATCCATTACAGCGCTATAATTATGGTAAGTGAGGCAGAACTGAATCAATATGGCAATTCATCAATTGCATTCCCAAACTATTTCGGTCTGGCTTATGTCATGCCGCGGCTGATGGCGTCCTTCACTGGCGCAATATCTCGGGCCGCACGTCAAGGTTCCTCTCGTCCTAATCCACTTTCCCGAGACGTCCATTATTCCACGGCGCTCTGCTGTAATGTTAATCATGCTTTCGTTAATTGATCCGCCGTCGCTGCTGGAATTGCCGTGGGTGAGTGATTCCTTGAGCATCTTAACAGAACAACAGGCATTATAAATGAGACTCGGGCCTCCAGGTCTGGGCAGAGGTCCACGCGCACACACCAGCACGCCGCTGCAGTACATCAGCCGCTCGCGCTGCTGTAAAACAGCCTGTAATATGAAACGTTATAGAGCTCGTGTTGTGAATTCTGTGTTATGGCAGGCAAGCAAACATTTACTGTCCAGCAGTGCATTGTAATGTGAACTGTGGAAAAATTCTTCCTTTATGCAAACCACTTTTCATCCTGAAGTCTTCAAAAGATGCTTTTTGGCACCAAATAGTGGTTAGGCTTCATGTTTGGGTGCTAACTAGAAATTATAATATTGTTGTTCTATTTATTATTAAACTGGGGTCACTTACTTATGAAAAATTACAAATCTTTACTGTAATATTTAAAAATAACATGACACATTTGATTTGCTGTATTTATTTGTTCAAAAATAGTCAAAACAGTAAAATTCAGAAATTTATTGCAATTTAAAATAGCTGTTTTTTATTTGAATATATTTTAAAATGTAATTCATTCTTGTGATGCAATGCTGAATTTTCGGCATCATTACTACAGTCTTTAGTGTCACATCCTTCAGAAATCATTCTCATATTCTGATTTCTCAAGAAACATTTATTATTATAGGTGTTAAAATAATCTATACTGCATATTTTTTTGGATGGCATCTGTTTTATGACCAGGACATTAAAAAGATTAGCATTTATTTGAAATAGATCTTTTATAAAGAATATTTTGTAACATAATAAATGTCTTTGCTGTCACGTTTGATCAAGTATTAATTTCTTTAAAAATTTAAATCTAACAGAACCCACATTTTTGAAAAGTAATCTTTTTATATTTTATTTTATTTTTGTGTTTGGGTTTTAAATTAATATTATATTATTTTTCTTTCAAATTAAAATCTAACAGAACCCACATTTTTGAACGGTAATCATTTTATTTTATTATTTTATTTTATTTTTGTGTTTGGGTTTTAAATTAATATTATATTATTTTTCTTTCAAATTAAATTCTAACAGAACCCACATTTTTGAACAGTAATCGTTTTATTTTATTTATGTAATTTAATTTAATTTTATTATTAATTTTATTTTATTTTATTTTTGTGTTTGGGTTTTGACTTAATATTATATTATTTTTCTTTAAAATTGAAATCTAACAGAACCCACATTTTTGAACAGTAATAGTTTTATTTTATTTATTTATTTATTTATTTATTTTTGTTTGGTTTTTAAATTAATATTATATTATTTTTCTTTCAAATTGAAATGAACAGAACCCAAATCATTTTGTTTTATTTTATTTTTTTATATATAATTTTTTTATTTTATTTTATTTAAAAAAATTGTGTTGTTTTATTTGGGTTTGAATTAATATTCTATTATTTATTGTGTCTTATTGCATTTTTATTACAGTTTTTTGTAATCTAAGAATTGTTCTATCACTGATAAAATAATAAATTAAAAAAAATCACTTTATTTAAACATCATACTCTTCTTACATGCATGCAAATGATCATATTTGAAATTTTATAATAAATATTTTGTGAAATTATAAATGTCTTTCCTGTCACTTTTGATCAGATTAATGCATCCTTAAATACAAGTATTTATTTCTAAATTCAGAACAGAACCCAAACATTTGAACGATACTCTATTTTATTTTCTAAATTTTATTTCATTTTATTTTTGGGTGGTTTAAAATTAATGTTATGTTATTTAAAATAAATGATTGCATTTTTATTGTAGTTTTTTGTAATCTAAGAATTGTTCTGTCAATGACAAAAGTGTACATTTTCACAGAACACAAACATTTAAACAGTAATATTTTTTATTTTATTTTTGCGTTTGTTTAAATTAATATTATATTATTTATTATATCTTATTGCAATGTACTGTTGTCTTTTGTAATCTAAAAATTGTTCTATCAATGAAAAAGTTTTCTCAGTGATTTTACAAAAACAAATCACTTTTTTGAGAACATACACTTCCTACATGAATGCAAATGATCGTATTTGACAAAACTGTGCATAGGTTTTACGTATTACATTGCATTGTGTCACATTATGATATTATGACCCTGCATTCAATCAGTTTCATTGTTGGTGGAAGCGCAGAAGGCAACATTAGGCATCGTCTCTCAGTTTGTATCTATTTATCTCAGTTTTCCCCATTTAGTTTGCCACAAAAAAGGCGAATTATGGATTTGGCCACCGTGGTTGGTAAATCCTGAGTAGCCTATTGTTCGGCAAAGGGTGGCACAGGGGGATGGCAGGCGCTCAAATAAAGAGAGGGCACTTTTAAAATGGTTGCCAGAGCTTTTAAGATGGCTGCCAGGGTGTGAAGTATTAAGAGGAGTGAGGGTGTATTAGAGATAAATGGTAACATCTGCAAGTCTGCGTTATTAATGAATCTCCCGAAAGTAATGGCTGTACGCGCCTGCGTGTGTGGGATCGGACGTTCGTCTTTTTTCCCTCCTTTTTTTTTCAAATCAGGATGTTGTTGAACTTGGCAGTAAACTTCTTGGCAACGGCGTTTTCTGTGTCATCCAACAATAGGAGCAGCTAACGTGATTCTCTCAGTATTGCTGTGCCTGGCAGGACGATTTAGCAGCTATGGTTGGGATAAGCTCGTGTGGCGGAGGGGGGGAAAAAAGCAGCGCCAACGAGTTGCTTTTGGCACGTTTTCCCGCTCTTTTGTGTACGTACACGATTGCATTTTTAATTATTAGAACGATTGTGTTTGAAGAGTCTGAAGTACAATCGCGATGAGTTTCTCACCTGACAGGCCCGATTGTTTCGCTTTGTGTTCCTGTCGACGAGCGAGCGTCTTAAAATGGTGGCAGACTGATCGGCACAAAATGGAGGCGGAAGGGAGGAGCGACCGCGTGGGAGCCGAGCGTGATGGCATTATATTTCCACACGTAGGGTGAAAATGAAATTCAACATCCTACGTGAAATTGTCAGCTGACGCGAGTTGGACGCCGGAGCTGTTTCTTGTCCTTCAGCCACGATGGTTTTGTTTGTTTGTCTGGTTTTTCATGCCCTCCCTGTTCTTCTGCCGATTTCACTGTTAGTTTAAGGGCCTGGAAGGGTTGAAATGACAACCTAGAGCTTTGGCTGGCATCTCCGTGAATGCCTCGGGTGTACGCCAGGGACTTGGAGCGAGCCGCCGTTCACAACTGAGCATTTGTCCAAAGGCTTTTCCTTCCCCAGCCTCTCCAAACCATCGGCACAATTGCGCAGCATAAATAAAAATGACTCGTCTAGACAATATAGAGCTCGTGTCAGGGTTTTGAATGTGCGTGGGGGAGATTGTTTATGCAACACTTACTGTATGTGAAATATGGACACGGGTGATTTACGTGAAATTTGGAAAGTGCACAAGAAGGGTTGTGGCATCGAACGGCTACATTTTGAAATTGGCTTTTATCATTTTCATTCATCGGGTGAATTAAATCGAATCAATATAAAATGAAAAATCAATAAGGAATGCGTTTCTTGGGAAATTGCATAATTTGTCTTTATTTTATATAGGCTGGCTGGTTTAGGTCTGTATAGACCAGCAAAACATATAATGTGATGAATATAACAAAACAAAGAATGCTATATAATTGCAATAATTGTCATATGTTTTTTTATGTTTATGTAACATTTTTCAAGGTCAAGAAAGAAATATGTAATATTTTTAGATTTAATATACGATTCAATATTATTGTTATCATTATTAAAATGTACCTTGATAAATAATATATTAAATATATAAATAATGTTTTTACACTTTGTAACACTGTTATTTATTTGTTTATTTATTTATGTATTGATTCGTATATTGATTGATTTATTTTTTATTTACTTCATATTTATTTATTTATGAAAAAATATTTATAAATCAATTTATTTATGTTTTGTATTTTTGTTATTTTTTTATATTTATGTAATAATTATGAAGCCAAATAGAGATATAATAGAGAGAGAATCATTTGTAATATTGTAATATTTTATATTTAACATATGGTAATCAAATATGATTATTTTAAAAATATAATGTATTACTATTATTATTATTAACATATACCTTGATAAATAATAAATTAAATATATAAATAATATTTTTACACTTTGTACTTTTTATTTAGATTAAAGTGTTATTTATTTGTTTATTTATGTATGTGTTAATAGATATATTGATTGTTTTATTTATTTATGAAGAATTATTTCTAAATCCATTTTTGTATTTTTGTAAGCCAAATTCACATATAATAGAGAGAGAGAATCATATGTAATATTTTTTATATTTAATATATGGTAGTCAAATATGATCATATAAAAATAAAATGTAATATTATTATTAATAATAAAATGTGCCTTGTTAAGTTATGTATTAAATATTTAATAATATTTTTTAACTTTATACTTATATTTATATTTATTTAAGAAAAAATATTTATAAATCCATTTAGTTATGTTTTGTATTTTTGATATAATTTTTTTTATATTAATGTAATATTTTATGAAGGGCAAATTCAAATATAATAGAGAGAGAGAATCATTTGTAATATTTGTATATTTAATATATGGTAATCAAATATGAGCATATAGAAATATAATTTAATATTACTAATATTATTGTTATTAAAATGTACCTTGATAAATAATATATACAATTTCTTTTAATACTTTTACATTTTTACATATTATAGATTATAGTGGTTTGTTCGTTTATTTTATTTTCTAAATCCATTTATTTATGTTTTGCATTTTTGTCATCATTTTTTATATTTATGTAATATTTATCAAGGCTAAATTCACAAATAATAGACAGAGATAGAATCATATGTAATATTTTTAGATTATTTTATATTTTTATTTTTTTTCCTTGAATGTTTTGGTGTCTTTTTTTCCCCCCTGTTTTGATTCATTTGGATTGGTGGGTGGCTGCTTCTGGGTGGGGGGTTTCCTCAGTGAGCAGGGGCTGGAGAGAAGTGTGTTGCAGGGGAAGTTGCAGGCCGGGTAGTGCATCCCTGGCGGTGTATGCTTCAGCCTTGGCAAGTGTCTTCCAGTTTGTTCCAAACACGAGCTACGGCCAGCCACTCTCGAAGGAAGAGAGCGAGCCGATAGAGAGCGAGCGAGCAAGACAAACGAAAGGAGAGGGAGTGAAAAAGTTGGCTGCCAAATTGAATCACCCCATCTTTTTTTTCTCCAAACGTCCTACTGCCAAGATCATGGAGACTTTCTATTTTCACTCATTCTAAGGGAGAAAGGAAAGAGGGGGGGTTGAGACGAGGCTTCTCTGCCCACAGCGTTATAGTCGGTATCAGTGGCCAGCCAAGCACACCCGCCTGCGCCATGAATGGTGCAAATGTCGCCCGCCACTTATTTGATGCTGTGTGGATTTACTCACAGTCATGTTTATGGGTAAAGTTGACAGTTTGTGGTTCAATAAAACATGAAAATCTGTTCTGAAACAACTCGTTTTGTGGCTTCTAGTCCATGTCTGGTGAATTTGTCATGCTGTTTCGATGATAGCACGGAATTTTGCAATTAGTCTTTTCTTTTGGAAAATTGGATCAAAGTATTGATGACTCATCTTGCACTGTGCAAATACCGTCCAATCAGATTCTCCCTAAAATAAAAACGTCCTGCCTTTAAAGAGATAGTTCTTCAAAAAATGAAAATTCTGTCATTAATTATCCAAAATTCCAAATCCATTAAAATTCCAAAGCTGTAAGACCTTCGTTCATCTTTGGAAAGCAAATTAAGATATTTTGGATGAAATCCGAAAGTTCCCTTTCGAGCTTTCATGAGACATTGCGGTTTCTCCGCTATGGGAGCTCCTTCCCTTCCAACCTTTCCTGAAGGTTCTATTGGCTCCCGCCAGTCCAATTGACTGGCCAATTGTCGTGAAGTATGCAAATCGCATGCAAAAACCGACGCAGTATAAAATTTTATGCTGTCTTGAAGCTAGAACGGAATTTTGCACTTAGTCTTTTCTTTCAGAAAATTGGAATTGGAATTGGAATTGGAGCTTTCACGAGACATCAGGGTTTCTCCGCTATGGGAGCTTCTTTTGCTGAAGTCCTATTGGCTCCCGCCAGTCCAATTGACTGGCCAATTGTCGCAAAGTATGCAAATTGCATGCAAATACTGACAAGCTTGAAAGGCAGCATAAAGTTTCATGCTCTCTCAAAGCTAGCATGGAATTTTGCAATTAGTCTTTTCTTTCGGAAAATTTGCCCAAAGTATTGATGACTCATCTTGCACTACGTAAATTCCGTCCAATCAGATTCTCCCTAAAATAAGAACATCCTGCCCTTAAAGAAAGAGTTCACCCAAAAATTAAAACTCTTTCATTAATTCAAAGAGAGTTCCCTTTCCCTTTCACCTTGCAGTATCTCCACTATAGGAGCTCCTTCCCTTACAACCTTTCCTGAAGTCCTATTGGCTCCCGCCAGTCCAATTGCCTGGCCAATTGTGGCAAAGTATGCAAATCACATGCAAATAACTGACGAACTTGAGAGGCAGTATAAAATGCGGTGCACACAACAATTACGTCAGAATCTTCTCCTTCACGTGCTTACTTCTAAAACCTAAAGAATGGCTTCTTT
The DNA here is from genome assembly GCF_049309525.1 of Garra rufa. Classification (NCBI taxonomy): domain Eukaryota; kingdom Metazoa; phylum Chordata; class Actinopteri; order Cypriniformes; family Cyprinidae; genus Garra; species Garra rufa. The sequence continues at coordinate 26,135,897 of NC_133367.1, read as the reverse complement.
TTGTAAGACCTGTGCGGGACCTATTGAACCGCCACATCTACATGGCAACTGGGTCACTTGGCCCACGCTGAGGCGGCGTTGGAAAGAGTCCGACTTCGGACTCGACGCAACGTGGCTCGTGGCGTGTTTGGGGTGACTCTTTATGACCCTGCATAGACATCAATGCAACTACCACGTTCAAGCCCCAGAAAGGTAGTAAGGACATCGATAAAATAGTCCATGTTTTTGCTACTAGGAAAATAACGACTTCATTCAGTAATTTCTTTTCTTTCTTGTCAGTCTTAGTATTGTATGTCCAAAAAAGTCTCATCTTTCACCTCGCTGTCAGCATGACGGCTGTAGCAAGCATTGACACCTCTGTGTCAGCTGGAGACGGACTACCTGGCTACAGGCGGTGGTTGTTGTGGAGACAGGTGTGTCGGCTATCCTGACAGCAATGAACACCCACCACGTACGTTGCGCGTCTGCAGCTGGAGCCTGTCAGCTGGGCTCTGGGAGACCGATGAATTACGGCACGCACGTACATACACACATAGACTCCCGTGCCTCAAAAGGAGGGTCTCACGGTACTCACCAAGATTAGATCTCTGGCAAATGACAATCAAACTGACAACAGTTTTTTTTCCCCGATTCAGTACTGCATCCTTAGACACAACTCGGCAAAGCTTCGGCAGGAAATCAGGCCTGACAGAGGTCAAATGCAAGCATTCTTCTTTCCTTACAGCTCAGAATCAGGAATAACAGTGCTGATATTACCTATTGTGTTGTTCCCTGGGACCCCAGGGCCCCCATGGAGAGCTGGGTTCTTTTTTTTCAAACTATGTTTGTTGAAAGATCCCTGCTGTCAGAACAAGGACAAACTCCTCTACCTATGGCACCATGTGCGTTCAACTAGGGCAAGTAAGAGACGCTCTGAAGACAAAGACAGGATGTGTCTGGAGTATGTGGAAGTAGGTATCGCAACAATATGGCTTTTTGTTTAGAGTAGCGTATGCTGCTTTTGGCCTGGCTGTTTAGAAGGGTCTCGTTTTTGCCTAATCACTTCATTCAGGTATGTTAGATTAATTCTAATGTATTTCGGTTTTGTTTTTTGTTCTTTTCTCGTTTGGTGTTGCGGATATTCCCCTCTCCTCGTACTCCCTTTGAGGAATCCGTGCTCACACAGACACTTGACCCACTCGCGATCTTTCTATTTCTCCACATCAGGGCTACAGGAGGTCGCGGTACACATTAGATCCCTGACAGCTTCGACTTCTCTCTCACAGCCTGGCTATTTAGAGAGGGAGAGAGGGAAAGAGAACTGCAGAGAGTAAATTGAAAGTGGCCCCAGGGCTGTATATTTCACCATATCCCAGGGGAATTCTGGGATTCTGATTCTCTCTCGCTCTCCCTTCCTGGGAAAAGGCCAAGAACTTTTTCTCCTCCTCCTCCTCCTCCTCTGCTTGCCTTTCCTGCCTTTTCCTAGAAACTGTAGTTCAAATCAGGGGAGTCGAGAAGCTCAGCGCTCAGGAAGAAAGAAAGGGTTTGCCTACAGGCCAGGGGAATACATCTTTTCCCATATTGATGGTCCTCTTTTTCCTTCTCTCCCTCTGGAACATTTCGACCAGCCGGAGAGAGAAGAATGGAGAGACTAAGGTTAAGTTCCAGTGCCCTGTGTAGTGTAGGAAGCATATATGTTTGGTCCAAAGGGCACTGTAGCATAGAGATCAGGTGTACATTGAAATATCACAGGAAGTGAAGAGTAAAATGTACCCAGTAGTCATTGCACACCAACTAAAATGAATGCAGAGAAAAAGTTGCAAATAGTTGATCTCAAGTTTGGCTTTCACACAGTTTTTCGTAGTGTTGGGGAAAGTTACTTTTAAAAGTAATGCATTACAATATTGTGTTGCTCCATTAAAAAGTAACTAATTGCGTTACATTTTATGTAAAGTAATGCGTTATGTTACCTTTGCATTACTTTTTGTCGCATGAGGTGGGCTTTTACACCAAAAGTGAACTTATTTTAAGCCTCAGCCTAAAGAAAATGATAGAATAAAGTAACTTGAGTTACTTATTTGAAAAAGTAACTCAGATATTTTCTTGTAAGCTCAAAAGAAATGCGTTACTTCACTACTTACCTGAAAAAAGTAATCTGATTACGTAACTCAAGTTACTTTTAATGCGATACCGCCAACACCGTTTTTTCGAAGGCGGAAAACAATCATTATTTTTTTGTCAGCTTAGCAACATGCTAAAGTTTAGATAAAGATAACATAACATGACATAAATTAACCAAATAAATAAATTTAGTGCCAATTTAGTGCATGCTGTGTATTTTTATGCTTGTTAGAGTACTGCATTGTTAGCTTAGCAACATGCTAAGGTTTGACTAAAATAAGAGAAAAAAAATGGTGCGTATTTCATTCCAAATTAGTTTTTTTTTACCGTTTTTCACATGTATAAAGTTTATGACGGATTCAGTTTTACTGAATGTAGAACAGTTTTCTTCTCTGTAGTTTGGTAGTTCTGCTTTGTTAGCTTAGCAACATGTTAAAATTTGGCCAAAATAACTGCAGTTAAAATAATAAGCTGACCTAATTCATCTGAAGTTTGTTTTTTAATGCAGTTGTTTACGAGTTTCAAAAAATTTAAGACCATTTTACTAGTACACTTGTGCGTGTTTTGAAATTTAATGCTTGTCAGTATGATTGTTAGCTTAGCAACATGCTAAAATTTGGCCAAAATAACTACAGTGAAAATTAGCTGATATAATTCATCTGAAGTTTGTTTTTTAACGCAGTTGTGTAGAAGTTTCACAAAATGTAGGACCATTTTACTTAGTATTTGTGCATGTTTTGAATTTTAATGCTTGTTAGCTTAGCAACATGCTAAAATTTGGCCAAAATAACTGCAGTGAAAACTAGTTAACCTAATTCATCAGAAGTTTGCTTTTTACGCAGTTGTTTACAAGTTTCAGAAAATTTGGGACCATTTTACTTAGTATTTGTGCTTGTTTTGAATTGTAATGCTTGTTAGCTTAGCAACATGTTAAAATTTGGCCAAAATAACTACAGTGAAAATTAGCTGACCTAATTCATCTCAAGTTCGTTTTTTAACGCAGTTGTTTACACGTTTCACAAAATGTAGGACCATTTTACAGAGTACCCTGATGCGTGTTTTGGATTTTTATACTTGTCAGCTTGTTAGCTTAGCAACATGCTAAAATTTGGCCAAAATAACTGCAGTGACAATTAGCTGATATAATTCATCTGAAGTTTGTTTTTTTTAACGCAGTTGTGTACAAGTTTCACAAAATTTAAGATCGTTTTAATCAGTATTTGTGCGTTTTGTTGGATTTGTATGCTTGTCCATATGTTTGTTAGCTTAGCAACATGTTAAAATTTTGCCAAAATAACTGCAGTGAAAAATAAACTCACCTAATTCATCCAAAGTTTGTTTTTTAACGCAGTTAAATACAAGTTTTACAAAATTTAAGACCGTTTTACTTAGTATTTTTGCGTTCTCTGGATCTTTATGCTTTTTAAAGTATCTCATTGTTAGCTTAGTATCATGCTAACAGCACACTTGCACTTTGTGTACCCCTGAACTTTACAAATCGTCTACTTGCTGTACAGGGTTACATTTTAGGTAGGATGTTGCATTTGTAGACAGCAAAACGCTGCTTTCGACTATTCTGTGTTACCTTTTTATTACTCCACCCTCCATCTTGCATTAGCTAATAATGATATCTTGTTCCCAGTGCCCCCGCCAGTCCAGGGGGAACAGGGATTCGAATAAGTCAGGAATGTCCCGCTTTTGTGTCTTGGTAACGGTAGCTTGGCAATCCAGACAGCTTGTCTTACACCGCTAGCACAAGAGCTGATTTACAAGTTCAAGTAAGGAAACATGGCATTCCTTTACCGCGCTAGCGCTTATTGATAGCTTTCTCTTATCGTCTGGTTTAGCTTTATATTTGCAGGGGGGAATAGCTCGAGTCACACTCACTAAAGAATAATTGAGACTCGGCTAGTTTTATTGCTTTTCGCCGGATTGCAATAGTTGGTTTACTGTACCACAATGATCCCATAATGTCATCGCTGGGAGACCGCAGAGTGGATTCTGCTCATTTTTACACACCCTGCTCTGGCGTACGAGCTTGACTGAAGCACATCAAAGCTGCCAGGGCTCCCTACCTTGGTCCCTGTCCTTAAAAGTGCATTCTGTATTTCTCAAAAGTTACAGAAGAATGAAAGAAAACACAGCGGTATTACTATTCAAAATCCAGACAGGATCTGTAAACACGGCCTGTAACACTATCCTCTCCCGTCTCGCTTCCCGGTCCTCCGAAAACAGCAGTGTAAACAAGCGACGCTCCACGAGAGAAGAAAAACAGCGCAAGCCTCGGCAACAGGGCTGATCTATAGAGGAGAAGCAGAAGGGTCCTGTCTAAACACTGCCTCTTATTAAATACGGTGTGACGTAAAAGCGCAGGGGGAGAGGTCAGGGTTACTCAAACACTGAACACGGGCAGCGGCCTGACGGAAACAAACGTCTTTCTCCACTTCCCCGTGCAGAAGAATGACAACCTGTCTTGATAAGAAATGATGATAAATGGTGTGTACATACTGTATATGCACTAGCATTCAAGCGTTTGGGGTCAGTAAGATTTGTTTTTTGAGAAATCAGTACTTTTATTAATCAAGGATGCATTAAATGAATCAAATAACATTTATAAAGTTTGAAAAATATATATTTTTCAAATATTTTTTAACTCAAGAATCCTGAAAGGTATCACACATGTATTTAACAGATACAGCAATAGCCAAAAATGCATTGTATGGGTCAAAATGATCGATTTTTAATGCCAAAAATCTTAAGTATTAAGTAAAGATCCCGTTCCATGAAGATATTTTGTAAATTTCCTACCATAAATATATCAAAATTTAATTTTTTAATTAATATTAAGCATTGCTAAGAACTTCATTTGGACAACTTTAAAGGAGATTTTCCCAAAATTGTTATTTATTTATTTTTTGCACCCTCAGATTCCAGATTTTCAAATATTGTCCTATCCTAACAAACCATCAATGGAAAGCTCATTTATCAGATTTCATATGATGTCTAAATTTATTTTAAAACCCATATGACCAGGTTTGTGGTCCAGGGTTAACTATTTCTTAAGCAGCAAATCAGCATATTAGCATGATTTCTAAAGGATCGTGTGACACTGAAGACGTAATGATGCTGAAAATTCAGCTTTGCATAGCAAGAATAAATTACATTTCAAATATATTCAAAAACAAAACAGCTATTTCAAAATTGTAATAAAATTTTGCAGCTTTGATGAGCAGCTTTTATTCATTCCTGAATGATTTTGACAAATTGCATTTGTTTTTAACTGAGCATCTTTCATTTGATCTTTATTTAGTTGTCTTTTGACACAAATTGTTCATTTTTTATGTCGTAATAGTGCTTCATTTTAGTCCATTGTGCTTTAAATAGCACTTGATTTCGAGTGAAACTATAACTAATATTTTAGTTGCCAAAATGGTGAAAAATTGTCTTATTTTAACATTTGTGACCATGGACCACAAAACCAGTCATAAGAATCCTTTCTTTTCTTTTTTTTTTTTTTTTTTTTGAGATATTTGGCCGAGATACAACTAAATGAAAATCTAGACTGTGCGGCTTTAAAAAAATCTAAATATTGCAAAAATCACCTTTAAAGTTGTCCAAATTAAGTTCTTAGCAATGCATATTACTAAGTTTTTAAATATTTACAGTAGGAAATTTACAAAACATCTTCATGGAACATGATCTTTACTTAATATCCTAATGATTTATAGCATAAAGAGAAAAATCAATGCATTTTTGGCTATTGCAACAAATATACCCGTGCTACTTAAGGCTGGTTTTGTGATCCAGGGTCACACTTGTGCATTTTTAAAAGCATTAAATTATTAGAGATTGTTTAATATCACATATTCCACTTGATTTACTCCTCCTCCCTTGCCTTTCCTCCCTTTTTTCTCACGTCTCTCACAATTTCAGGTTTCATCAACATGTTCCCCATCTGTGACTCATTGCAGTTCCCAGAAATTATTTCATTTTTTTTCTCCCCCAAGTCATTTTTATGTAATGCGCATCATGGCCCAAATATGCCGCTCTCCAAAAAAAAAAAAAAAAAAAAAACATGCGTGCACACACACACACACACACATTTGTGTTTCTGTAGCGAGCGTTTTAAAACACGTTCCTCGGATAGTCCGGATAGTCTCGAGTGCGACCACGCAGGAATCCGGCACCCACCATCTCATAATGTCTGCGGCGGCCCGAAAGAGAGAAAAAAAAATCTGGGGGACGATACTTGTGGAAACAATGCTCCAATCCCTGGAGCTTCACCTTCCATTGATACTCCAGAAAGGCCCGTTTGTATTTCTAAATTAAGTTTCTGCCTCCTTTTATGGGCCTTCGTGTTCCTGAGCCCACTGTGTAAAGGGCCTTTTGAAAGCGGGGTTTTAACACACAATTGGATTACAGCAAAGCACTTGGTGAGAAAGCGGCGGGTTGGGACGAGCGGACCTGCAAGAAGTACAGATGGTTTAGCGCATGCATAATGAAACAGACCAGGCGGTGTGTGTGTGTGTGTGTGTGAGCGCACGCTCGCCCCCCGAAAGCCCTCGGCCTGGCCTGGGAGAGGAAGGAGACAGTCGGAGTCGGAGGCAGGCCAGGGGGCATAACGCTCCTGCCCAACCTGCCTGCCGCCGCAAGCCGGTCCTAATGATCTAATTAGGGAATCACCTCGCCGACTAATTCAGGTCGGCGAAGCAACCTGAGCCCGTCTCAATTATCCCAGACGTCGTTTTACCTCGGCGTCCCCGAATTCCGTCGTCGAATCGAGGCGGAATAACGCGTTGACTGAGTCGCTCCAGGTTGCTTTTCTTCTCGCACACCCGAGCGGCGTTCCCATCTTTTTAATGGTGTGAGAACAAAATTAGAGATACGCAGGAACCATCCCTCGTCTGTCTTTCAATTGGCGGCCCATAGAGTGGCTTGTTATGCTCTTGTATAGAGGATTTAGGCCTGGTGAATGGGCCTGTTTGTGCACGGTATTTAGTTGTTTGTTGTTTAGTGTCTTTTTTTGTTGTTTATTTCGGCCGGGAGGGTTTTTTTTGTTTTCCCCCTCGCTCTCTGAGGGCCCTCGACAGGGGGTAAATGCAGATGTGACACACAGAGTCTGGGTCTCACGCCTCATTTGCATATTTAATTAGCAATGGGCACTGTGTGAGAGAGCACTTGGTCCACGGAGGGCAACTGGGAGAGTGTGTGAAAGTCCCCGCACACACGCACCCACCCGGCACCCGGTTTTCCCGGCCCCCTTTCGTTGCGCTTTCACATATCTCTGGGCTGTTGCTGTGGCGTTAGGGGGGGTGTTGCTGCGTGTTTTTTTTTTTTTTTCTTTTTTTTTCGTTGTTTCGGCCCACTCTTCAGATTGCCTTTGTTTTAAACTGTTGATGCAGACGGCAACGCTGAGCTGAATGCAAACAAGGCCTTAAATTGTTTACTTTGTCTAGGAGCAGATGAAGGGGCTGGCCAAACTTTTTTTTTTTTTTTTTGTGGTGGTGGGGGTCTTGCTTTTTCTTCTTTTTTATCAAAAGTTACTTTCTGTGATTTATCATTAACTGAAATTTGAATCATTTTTGTATGCTTAGTATAGCACCGTTTGACGTTTTAACATATATTCCATTAAAAATGAAGTGGAAGTAGTCATACATATTTTTCTTCTTTTATCAGAAGTTTCTTTTGTGTAAAATTTTTGTGCAGTTTACACATTTTGGAACATTTGTGTTCCATAGTGATGTTTTAGTGTATATTCTGGCAAAAAATTAAGTGAAAAGGTCATGAATCTTTATTCTTTTATCAAAAGTTATCATTAACCGAAATTAAGCATTTTTGTACACTAATTATTGCGCAATTTCGCCTATTAGTTACAATTTGTGTTCCAAAGTGATGTTTTAACTTTTTTTTTTCCCAAAAATGAACGCTAAAAAAATCTTGTATCGTTTTCTTTTGTTAAAAATAGTTTTTCCCTGATTTACTTTAAAATTAACTAGAATTTAAAGCATTTTTGTACACAATCGTTTTCTGACATTTAGTTACATTTAGCCATTTAGTTAAAATTGTGCTCCGAAGTGATGTTTTAGCATATATTCTGCCAAAAAATTAAGTGAAAAGGTCATGAATCTTTCTTCTTTTATCAAAAGTTATCATTAACCGAAATTTGCAGCATTTTTGTACACTAATTATTGCGCAATTTAGCCTATTAGTTACAATTTGTGTTCCAAAGTGATGTTTTAACATTAATTTTTCTAAAAATTAAAGTTTAAAAATTCTTGTATCATTTTCTTTTGTTAAAAATAGTTTTTCCCTGATTTACTTTAAAATTAACTGAAATTTAAAGCATTTTTGTACACAAATTATTCTGGGATTTAGCCTTTTCGCTATAAATGGGTTCCAAAGTGATGTTTCAGCATATATTCTGCCAAAAAATTAAGGGAAAAGTTCATGAATCTTTCTTCTTTTATCAAAAGTTATCATTAACTGAAATTTGAAGCATTTTTGTACACTAATTATTGCAAAATTAAATTTAGCCTATTAGTTACAATTTGTGTTCCAAAGTGATGTTTTAATGTTTATTTTACCAAATACTAAAGTGAGTTTATCAAAATTTGGTTTTTTTTTTTCAGTGATTTACTGTAAAATGAACTGAAATTTAGAGCATTTGTTCTGCACAAATGTTTCTGAGATTTAGCTTTTAGCTACAATTATGTTCCAAGATGATGTTTTAACGTATATTTGCCCCAAAAAATGAAGTGTCATTGAAAGTCATTCATCCTTTTCTGATGATTTATCTTGAACTGAAATTTGAACCATTTTGTACACGTGTTTTTGCACACTTTTGGCTAATATGATGTTTAAAGTTGGAAAAAGTCTTGTATCCTTTTCTTTCATTAGAAATAGTTTTTCTGTGATTAACTGTAAAAATTAACTGAAATTTAGAACACAAATTTGTCTGAGATTTAGCCTTTTAGTCACAATTGTGTTCCAAAATGATGCTTTAACGTTTATTTTTCCAAAAACTAAAGTGGAAAAAAATTAAGTGAAAAGGTCATGAATCTTTTACGGAAAGGTTGTTTTCCGTGCTTTATACGCGAATGATTGCGCAATTTAGCCTATTAGTTACAATTTGCGCTCCAAAGTGACGTTTTAACGTTTATTGTTCCAAAAAGTAAAGTGGAAAAAGTCTGGTATCATTTTCTTTAATTAAAAATTATTCTTCCCTGATTTCCATGAAATTTAAAGCAGATTTCTAAGCAGATTTTTCTCACAAATCAGATTCCGTTTCCAAATTCGCCAGCCATTTTGTTTGGTGTGCTTGCTAGCGCGACATAGGTGATATTTCTCCCAGCATGACTATTTTATCTCCAGCGGGAAATCAATACTCACCCCTGAATTTAAATCATCTTAAAGGGTGTTTCTTTCCCATTTTTGGCTGTCGTAGAAGAGTTAAAGGGACCCGGGTGAATCTTTGCGAAAGTTCCCTTAACGTCACGGCACGAATCATTGCTATCGCAGCTAATGGCACCGTTAAAGAGCACTTCTTGGGAGAAATCGGAGCCCATCAAATTTATAGGGCCTTTTTTATGCAGTACACCCGGGTCTGAAGGCTTTCTCTCTCTCTCTCTCTAGACTTATTTCCATAAGTGCCTCGGCTGCAAATAGCACACTCAGTGTGAATTCACAGCCCAGACCCCACTGTCGGTCTGACCTACCGAGCCGCGTGCCAAAAGGACATTGGCTAGAGTACAGTCAGACCTTCTATTCCGATAACTTCCCTTTTGCGTCTGAATGCTAATAAATACAGTCTGAAATGTACAGTATGTACAAATCACTTTCATTTTATTTATATTTTATTGTAGTCCTATATCTTAATATATATTATAAAATGCAATTTACCTCATTGTTCTTATTTATATTTAATAAACCACATTTATTAACATGTCAACTCACATCCGCAGTCGTTTAACACCTAGAAAGACAGGGAGTATTTTTACAATGCTTGCAGTTGTCTGTCGGCCTATACCGTGGCAGCAGTCAGCTCTATTGAACCGGCAACACGGTGGCCTCCTGTGTACACACATTGGCGTAGGGTTTCACCTGCACGGCCAGGGTGTGGTTGGCAGCCAGACTGCACGGTCAGCACAGTGATTCCTTGGTACTCTGGACTAGACGTTTTCTATCTTGAGTCTTTAGACTGCAGAAACAGTTTTCGAAAGGCTGTCAAGTGCATGATTTCATTGTGGTCATGAAACAAAAGTCTCAATTTCTGTCTCTTTGTTTGTGTCTCTACAGAGACGGGGCAGTCTGACAGTCCGAACCAGCCCAGTGAAGGCGACATCAAGGACCAGCCAGAAAATGGTGAGTGTTTCAACTCACGAAATATGCATGTACAAATACTGAACGTTATCCAGGTTGGGGCCATGGCCTAATGTTAGCATATTCGCTCCTGAGGACATTGGAGCGTATGCATTCTTAAAAATAAAGAATATAAATGGTTCCATGAAGAATTGTTCCATGGTTCTTTACTGGAGAAAAGGGATTAGATTATTCTTTAGATTATTATCACCCAAAAATGAAAATTCTGTCATTAATTGCGCATACTCATGTCGTTTCTAAACCCATCAGACCTTTGTTCATCTTCAGAACACGAATGAAAATAATTTTTGATGAAATCCGAGAGCTTTCTGACCCTGCGTAGATGGTAGAAGGCCCAGAAAGGTAGTAAGGACATTGATAAAAGAGTCAATGGTTCAACCGTGGTGTTATAAAGCTACAAGATTACTTTTTGTGTGCAAAGAAAAAAAAAGACAACTATATTCAACAATTTCTTCTAATGATGTCCTTACTACCTTTCTGGGCCTTGAACGTGTCAGTTGTGTTGCTGTCTATGCAGGGTCAGAAAGCTCTCGAATTTCATCAGAAATATCTTAATTTGCATTCTGAAGATGAACAAAGGTCTCACAGGTTTGAAACGACATGAATTGGGTGAACTAACTCTTTAAAACGGTTCTTTTAAGAACTGTTCACAGAAAGGTTTTTTGAACAACCCAAAATGGTTCTTCTGTTGCATCAGTACACTCTTAAAAAGCAAGATTCTGTGTTAGAATTGATGGTTCAAAATGTTCTAAATAGTGGAAAAAAATATATAAAATTTCTCGAAACTAGGGGAAAATGGTTCTTTTGAGAACTGTTCAAAGGACAGGGAGATTGAGAAACCCAAAATGATTCTTCTGTTTCGTTGGTACACTCTTAAAAACAAAGATTCTTTATTGGAATTGATAGAAGAACCTTTAATATTCATAGAACCTTTCTATTGCACAAAAAGGTTCTTAATTGGGGAAAACAGGTTCTTTAGATTATAAAAATGTTCTTTACTCACATGTTCTTCACAATGGCTTTAAGAACTGTTCTCTAAAAGTTCTTTGGAGAACTGTGAAAACCCTTTTTGGAACCTTTATTTTTAAGAGTGTCGAACCTTTCCATTGCACAAAACTTTCTTTAAAGTGGAAAAATTATTAAATTGTTCTTCACATTGAGACAAAAAGCTTCTTTTAAGAACTGTTTGCTGAAAGGTTATCCAAGGAACCAAAAATGGTTCTTCTATGGCATCACTGCGAAAAAAAACCCATTTGGAACCTCTGTTTTTAAGAATGTAGAACCTTTCTGTTGCACAAAACATTCTAAACAGTGGAAAGATTATTAAAATATTCTTGAAAGTAAGAGAAAATAGTTCTTTTATGAACCGTTCGTAGAAAGGTTCTTTGAACAACCCAAAATGGTTCTTCTGTTGCATCAGTACACTCTTAAAAAGCAAGATTCTTTATTGGAATTGATGGTTCAATGAAGAACCTTTGACTTTTAAGGAATCTTTCCAGTGCACAAAAGGTTCTTCAATCGGGGAAAGGGTTCTTTAGATTATAAAAATGTTCTTCACTCACATGTTCTTCACAATGGTTTGAAGAACTATTCACTGACAGTTCTTTGGAGAACTGTTAAAAACCCTTTTGGAACCTTTATTTTTAAGAGTGTAAACGTGTAGAACTAGTAAAGGTTCTTTACACTGAGACAAAATTGTTCTTTTAAGAACTGCTTGCTGAAAGGAACCAAAAATCGTTCTTTTATGGGATCACTGCGGAACCTCTGTTTTTAACAGTGTAGAAACTTTTTGTTGCACAAAACATTCTAAATAATGGAAAGAATATTTAAAAAAATTGAAAATAGTAGAAAAGTGGTTCTTTTAAGAACTGTTTGCTGAAAGGTTCTTTGGGGAACCAAAAATTCTTCTATGGCTGTGAAAAATCCCATTTGGAAACCTTTTTTTTCTTCACAATGCTTTCAAGAACCTTTCACTGGAAGTTCTTTGGGGAGCTGTAAAAAAAAAAAAAACCTTTTGGAACCTTTATTTGTAAGTGTCGAACCTTTACATTGCACAAAAGGGTCTCCAATTATTAAATTGTTAAGAACTGTTCGCTAAAAGGTTCTTTGGGGAACCAAAAATGGTTCTACTATGGCATCACTGCGAACAATTGCTTTTGGAACATTTATGTTTAAGTGTGTGGGAAATGCAGGTTTGAATCTGGCCTACACTACAGCTAGGTGAGCTATAGTAAGAACTAGTTTTCAAATTTTTCACGTCAGCGAAACTCCAAGACTCGCTTTCTCCTCTATGAAGATTAGCGTGAGTGTGTTAGCATAAGCCAGAGTTGGGTGATTACTCTTGAGAGGATTGCGTCCGCGTAAACTTGTGCGAAAAATGGCGTCATTCCAGCGCAGACGGAGAATTGTTCTAAACGGGCTCTTTTAAAACAAACACAGAGCAGCAATTCCGCTGATTTTGTGTGTGTTTACAAATTATTAGCGGACAATGAAACAGTCTGTGTGGACTGATTTACAGTTTGAGAAAACATAAACACGATGATTGAATGAAAACAGTCGCCTGTTTGCTTGAGTTTAAACAGAGAATGATGTCAAAAAGTCCCGTTTTATCCTCCCACAAACCCCCTGGAGCTCTGTTACGTGTGCGTCCCTCAACACTGGATTATAAGGCATATTTTCCTCCCAACTTAAAGATTATCGCAGATGTGCGCCGCGAAGCTTGAGCTATTATTTCCACGCCCTTGTGTGTGACACCAACATCGCCCTGTTTACTCAGATTAGAGGATACAGACAGATGAGCGTGTTCATCTCTCTCATCCTGCATGTAGCTGATATTATCTTTTCATCTCTCTCTCTCGTCGTGAACTGAAGATCACCCCTGAGTTGTGCCGATATAGACTGCACATAATCACTCCGCTAATGTCTTTTTTTTTTTCATATTTTCTCTCCCGTACAAACTCGCTCCATCTGGTATCTGTATCTGTCGGCCGTGATCTTCAGATTATTTCCAGTTGATCCGAAGCAGTACAGGCCAGTCTCAATCCAGTCTGAGAACCCTGGCCTTGTTTTATCATTTTTAATTTACAAAACTGGTCTCAGATCAGCAGTTTTTGATTAAGTTTAGTCATACGGGTTTGAAATGACATGAAGGTGAGTAAAAGATGACAGAGTTTTTATTTAGAGTGAGCTATCCCTTTAAAGACCACTGACTCCTTTCACTGCCTGTTAAATACTGTCAGACGTAGCCTGAGGCTATCACACACTTCCACCTTTTCCCTGTCACCACCTCTATTTCTCCGGCCCCGATGCAGGAAAACACGACCAACTTTTTTTCTTTCTTTTTTTTTTTCCATGGTTTGTTTTTGCTGGTAAACCTTGACCCTTCTGCTCCATACTACGTGCACTTTCACAAAGCGGGCTGCTGTCTTTCTGGGACGGGGCAGCCGTTGCACAATCCGCAGACTATTAGATAAGGCCAGAGGATATCCTCTCCTTTACAAGCCCAGGAGAGAGAGAGTGGGGAGGTGAGAAATCCATAACGGAGAGCGCAAGAAAATAGAAAAGAATGTGAGAGACATTTGATAAGAAGCTAGTAAAAACGGCTAAACAGTTGTTTACTGCCTCTTTTGAGGCTTGTTTATGGTTAGCTGTCAAATGTCAAGCAGTGGATACTTCATCTAGGACTATCTGAAAAGAGATTTTTCTTGTTATTCATGTTGTTGATGATAAAATGAACAACTGAGAGACCGTATGCCGATAAAAAGACATATGACAGACGATAAAAATCAAATTTGACTCTTTTTACTCACATCACTCTCATTGTCGCTATCCAATCATCAACTTGCTCTGCCTCTTAAACGACTTTTAGTCTCTGATGACATCACCGAGGCCGTGTTGTATTAGATACAACAGATCGTTTTAGCAAATTATTGTTCTCTCCAATCACCTCTAGAGTAGTAAAATCGAGCTCCACCCCTTTTCTCATTGTATATTTTTTTTACTCATTCCTGATTTTGTAATACAGATTCCTGATCATTGTTAATCTAATGTTAATCTTAGAAAAAAACAATCTTCATAATTTGTAATCGAATTGAAATAAACTTCTCCGCCTCTTAAACGACTTTCCGTCTCCGATGACATCACCAAGGCCATGCTTTATATTAGATAATATAAACAAATAGCAATTCAGTCAGTTTTAGCTAAATTTCACGTCTGGTGTGATTCTGATACGTAATGCACACTTTTCACTAATCAATTCTCAATTAATAAAATCAAGCCCCACCCCCTTTTTTCTCATTGGATATCATGTATTACTCATTCCTGGTTTTATAATACACATTTCTGATCAGCGCATGTTAATCTGAGAGAAAAAAGTCAGAATTAAGTAATTTGCTCCGCCTCTTAAACGACTTTCCGTCTCCGATGACATCACCAAGGCCATGCTTTATATTAGATAATATAAACAAATAGCAATTCAGCCAGTTTTAGCTAAATTTCACGTCTGGTGTGATTCTGATACGTAATGCACACTTTTCACTAATCAATTCTCAATTAATAAAATCAAGCCCCACCCCCTTTTTTCTCATTGGATATCATGTATTACTCATTCCTGGTTTTATAATACACATTTCTGATCAGCGCATGTTAATCTGAGAGAAAAAAGTCAGAATTAAGTAATTTGCTCCGCCTCTTAAACGACTTTCCGTCTCTGATGACATTACCAAGGCCGATGGCAATTTACAAAAATAGCAATTTAGTTATTTTTGCTAACTCTCATTCACATTGCATGGCACCATTCTGTTTTGAACACACTATTTTCACAATCCAGTCATTTACTAATTGATTAAAAACAAGACCCACCCTTTTTAATCTCTAAATATGTTCTTTTTTTACTTAAACACTTTCTGACTAATAAAATCAAGCCCTATCCTTTTAACACTGAATATATTTTTTACTCATTCCTGATTTTTTCATACTGATTCCTGGTCAGTGTTGATCCGAGTATAAAACACTCTTCATCATGCTGTTTTAGCTAACTCGCATTCATATCTGGCTCCATTCTGATATGTGTTCAGTCAATTTTGACAGATAAAATAAAGCACCACCCATTTTTTCTCATTGGATATCATGCTTTAATCATGATTTCTTAATACACATTCACACTTATCAGTGCATGTTATTCTGAGAATAAAAACACGTTTCGTAATTCTTAATCAGAATGAAGTAACTTGCTCCGCCTCTTAAACAACTTTACGTCTCTGATAGCTCTGTTCTGTTACCTAACACAGTTTTTCACAATCCAATCATTTACTAATCAATTGAAAACAAGACCCACCCATTTTTTATCTCTTTGTATATTATGTTTTATTCAATCACTTCCTGACCAATAAAATCAAGCCCCACCCTTTATCTTCTTTAAATATTCTTTAAAATGTCTTAATACTGATTCCTGATCAGTGTTAATCTGAGTAAAAAACACTTATAATTCTTAACAAAAATGAAATAACTGAAATAACTAATGTAAAAAAATAGCAATGGAGCTACTGTTTTAGCTCACTTGCATTCATATCTGGCTCCATTCAGATATGTACCACAAACTTTTCACTATCTAATCAATTCTCGTTGGATAAAATCAAGCACTGCCCGTTTTTTCTCATTGAATAATATGTTTTACTCATTCCTGATTTCTTAATACACATTCCTGATTATTGAATGTTATTCTCATTTTTAGATTTATTATTTCACGTTTTTGCCTTTATTACGATTGGACAGTATAGACACCTGTAGCCCACAAGGCTATTGGCGCTGACCATTGCATGTTATTTTAAGAAAAACAAAAACACTCTTTGTAATTCTTAATCAGAATTAAGTAGCTTGCTCAGCCTCTTAAACGACTTTCCGTCTCTGATGACATCACCAAGGCCAATGGCAATTTACAAAAATGGCAATTTAGCCACTGTTTTTGCTAACTCTTATTCACGGCGTGTGGCTCCGTTCTGGTACGTAACACACAATTGATTAAAATTGATTACAAAACAAGACCCGCCCCTTTTTTATCTCTTTGTATATTCTTTTTTACTCATTTAAAGAAGCAAGAAGTTCTTTAAAATGTGGCTAATGACCAAATCACCTAAAATATACACAATATCCACTTAAAGTTTTGATGTTGCATGAAAAAGTTGTTTTTAACCACCCAGATACAGTATAGGTTTGCTTGTCCCGAGGCCCAGCATAGTTCCACACGGCGCTCTTGTTGCTGCGCTGGAGGCTTGTTGAGGTCTCGGTGCTGTTGTGAAAGGCGAACCCTGGCCCCTCCCTACATGTGTGTGTGCGGCGCTACAGTGGACACAGCTGGGAGTGATTATCCGTGTTGAGATATAGAAGCCCTGCCCCTTCCCTCGCCCCTGCCTCCCTATATGAGGCACTCATGGAAATGCCCTCGGTGAACTCAGGGTGCATATGCTCCCTATACTGGAATTCTAGTGACGAAGGCTCCTTCGCTCGCTCACCCGCTTTCTCCCTCCTCAGCTCCATTGCGTCATCCCTCTATTTTCCAAGTAATGGTGGGCCTCACTTCTGCTTGGTATTATTGTTGTTTCACAGTATGTACAGCTGTGTGGAAACTTTGACTTTTTGCCTCTCTCGCTCTCGACCCTGTAGCCCACTGTCCTCGTCGCTTTGTCGTTTTGTAATCTACCTTGACTTCCTGCCACATGCCCTCTAACATACGTCTCCCCTCCTCTCGATACCTCCCCGAACAAACTCTATCTCACTTCTTCTCAATCTCAGGGGCATCTGTGCAGGAATGCTCTCCGGGTCTGCAGTCTTTTAGCTCATGTCAGCACTTTCTCTTGCAATGAGCCGTAGATATTACCCCTCCCTCTGTCCCTCTCTCTCTCCTTCGCTTCTCTCTCACTCTGTTTTTATTATTTATTATTCCACCCGTCCACATGCTATACGTCTCCTCATCTAGCCAGTCAAGACTAAACTCATTTCTATTGTTGGTTTTATAGCTCGCCAGCCACCGAGCAGCTCAGGAAGTCGTTTAATAGCTACATCACTTCTTCTTGAGATTCGTCTTGTCACCCCCCTCTATACATATATTTTTTTTTCTCAGGAGAAAGAACCTGGGCGAGCATTGCGATGCCGATTGTATATAAAACTTTTAGGATTCTTATGTTTTGCATTTATTTGCATAATGTAGGTATTGAGTTGAGTTTGATCATTTCTAATCTAGCGTATGCTCTATGAACTGTATCATAAGCTAATGCCTAACTTCTGATGATAAATCTTGCCATATCAGCAGAATTTCACAAAGTATCTAAGAGCAGGTCCTTTATAGGATATGCAGTCCACGCTGACTGCATGTTTTGATTCTGTGGTGTTCAATGGTAGTAAGTTTAGGGTCGTCTGGTTGTCTGTGGTCAAATCTGAGGCTGATATGGGCTCCTCCAGCAGAGCAGCAGCCCGCAGGATGTGTGGCAGGTCCTGGGTCAGCCGTAGTCAGCACAATGAACACAGTAATTGTGGTCTGTCTGCTGAAAGAGGCAACCGATTTCTGCCTGCCTCGCAAAGAATGTGTTAGACTGAGATTCCACCACATATCATATATAATCATGCTTTTTGGGCTTCCTGTGCAGCTCCTTGTTTATGTGTGTGCATCACACCACACCGCAAAGAGCCTCTGCCCCACTGTACTGCAGACACTCATGGGACCAAATCCAGATGTGCTCTACCCTCAGTGTCACTCTAAACACTCCCTATTCCATTCCCCACCGGGACTGTGTGTGCGTGTGAGTGTGCTGTTGACATAAATGCTGTCTTTGCTCTGTATTTTGTCATGTTCATTCTGATAACAGTGTTTCTTCTCTGTCTTTTTGTCTTCTAGGGCACCTTGGCTTCCAGGACAGTTTCGTCACATCAGGTGTCTTCACCGTCTCTGAGCTCGTGCGAGTCTCACAGAGTAAGATCTCTACAGAGTTACAGTTAAAAATATCTTAAAACTCCTGATAAAATCAATTGAGCTTTCATAATGAACCTAAAAACATGTCAGGTTAGGTAAGTTTATTAGATGTGTTGTGTAATGTTCTCTTAGACCTGTTACATACTAGTATATGAAGCCCAGCAGCAGAATAAAACCACAATGTCTGAAGAACCCTTGTTCAAGCACCTTAAATTCAGCCCAAAGGTAGGATGAGGCTAGTGATTAACCAGTGTGCTGGAGGAAAGCTTCTCTGGTTTCTCAGCGCAGTTTTCAGAACAATGGGCTGAATCCACTATCCCTCCACTCATTAGAAATCGAAACACCAGCGAAATGCAGCAGTCAGCTGAAAGTGCTTCAGTGCAGTGCAGTTCAACAGTACTTGGACTCTCTAAAGTACAAACTAAGTTTTTTGTGCAGTCTTTTATAGACAGTGTTTCTTTTATAAGCTGGTTTCCGTAAATAAGCTGTACTTTTACAGCTTTTGGATGCGGCTTTTCTGATGTTAAATGTTTGGTGCTTAAATTTATCAATAAAGTGAACATAGCGAGAAGGTGAGTATTTTTACAACTTGAGATTGATAGAGCGATTAAGCAGAATGCAGAAAAAGAAAAGTAGACTTTCCCCTAGGAGCCGGGGAGCAAGAAGGGAGGATGGGACGGGAGTAAAAAACGTGACCTTTAAAAATTGCAGACGTTCACGGTGGAGAGTGACAGAGCGCAGCGCGATCCATACGTGCCTGTCGATACCCGCTAACAATAGCCGATCCAAAGCGCCTGTCAGCACTCGCTGGAGCCTTCTGATCAAAGGTGCATTGATCACACGCTTTCGTGACCTAATCCCGGGCGAAGGAGAGGAGAAGAGGGTGTCATGGGGCCCGGGCAGAGAGCCCACCGTGGTCTCACCTCGCAGTCTGCCTTCAAAAACCCTCAAAGTGCCTGCCAATGCAAAGACAGCGTCTGGAGAGAACAAACATTTGGGTGCCACCACATTCTGGCGACGTGACAGCAGACAGGCGGAAGGAAATGTAAGGGTCAACGTGAGTCCAGCTTGCATGGTGCAAAAGGATGTGATGGATGCGGAAAATGATGAAAGGTATCAGGAGAGAGAGGAAGACAGAGATATTAAAACTCAGCCAGTACTGTGCTGCATCAGAACTGCTGGCGTATGATGGTAACAAGATTAAGGAATATGCATAATTGATCCAGCTCTGCGGAGAGATCTGCTTTTATCCTAACATCTGTGACACACTGAGAAGAAAAGCAAATGCTGGGTGGCATATGCTGGATGTTCAATTCAAATCAAAGGGTTCTGCTCTGTTTTTCCCATCATCCTCTTCATTCTTCTCTCCTCTCACAGTCCAGTGGCTGTTAGTCGGCACAGGGTTGCCGATGTCTAAAGAGCATATTACTCTTGAAAGTTGAACAGGAAGAGGATTTTAGTACCATTTAAAGTCTAACCTTTGTGCAAAAGTTGTCAACACAAACTTTGAATGTTCTAATTCACACTCAGCCAGTTCTTCAATTCTAAATTTTGCAGCAATACACAACAATTGTCCACTAATCACCTCAGTGGTGCATCTTAAAAACTCCTTCACCTCATCTTCCACTCGCTACGGAGCGGCGGGAGAGTTGACAGAGTCTGGCCCTCCTGCGTCAACCGCTTTCCTTCCTTAATGGGCAATACCATCTAAGAAGTTCAGCAGTCAGCAAAGCCCACAGTTAGCATAAGTCCTCTAACAGGATTGCTCCCTATGGAGTGACTGTGAATTAAAGTGCTGTATGCATGCACACTCATGACTTTGGTAGCTTCTTGTGGAAGGCACTGAGATCATGCTGTTGATTGAAGTGAAGAGGGTAAGTGCACCAGATTGGAAGATGGGTAGAAGAGGGTAATCTGGTGTACTGAAGTGGCGTATGAATTGCCCAGAGGAGTTCTGACGGGGCTTCTGTGCGGGAGCGTCTGGCAGATTTATTTAGGCGAACGGGGAAGAGGTTGAGTGCAGGCTCGTGCCCGTTCGGAAGATGAAAGGTCGTGATATTGAATGGACAACGGGCTGCCTTAGCTCTTCCCTGACTATACACTATGACCTTGGCTTTGTGCACCCATTACACAATTCAGTGGCAGCCCAATCGAATCTGCTTCTGTCGATCAATATCCTATTAAAGCACCACACAAAAAAGGAGAGGAAGAGAACGAGAGAGAGAATGAGGGGCTGTCGGTGGTGGGGGAGAGCGAAATGAAAGTCTCCATAAAGTTAGCCGCTACAGCTACGTTTTTGTAAATGGAACTCCACATAATTGGCCAGTCGATACCAAGCTGGGGTAATTTCGGAGATTGGGTCCGCCTTTCCATATCCTCCTCCCTCCCCCTGCTCCTCCTTCATCAGCTATTCCCTTCTACCTTCTCGAGTCTTCCAGCATTCTTAAATGTTCCCAGGAAGAGCCACTATCACCTAGAGTTTGTTTTTTTCCTCACAGCTGAAGTCGGACACCGTCACGCCACAGCTTGGCACGCCGTCAAGCTCAGGTGAGCAAGAGGACTTGTACGCGAGCCAGTTTTACTGTTGCTGCCGCCCACTCAGAGCCTCTCCAGAGGAGATTGCGAGGGCTACAGAAGAGACAGGAGAGGATACAGGATTAGGATGAGGTTATTGTTATTAGTCCGCCTGCAAGAGCCTTGCAGAAATGTTGGCAAGCAGCACGGCACCGTGATCCAGGGGCAGGGACACCTGGAAATCCCTGGGTGAAGGCTGGGCGCTGGCACGCACCCTTTAGCCATATGACCGAACAGGGGGAGCGGATGAATTATGGAGTAGGAGAGGAGGCCGCTGTGGCAGAGACACTGCCGAGCAGCACCGGTGGGGATACGCCCACCAGTCTTGTCAGCACTGTGCCAACACTGGGCCAAAGCCTGCCAGTGGGCAGTGCCATCTGCAGTGAAATGCACACATGGGGCTTGAGTCTTATCAACACTAGCTTGACGCAAAATGCCCTACTTTTCACTATAATAAGAACCACTATGTTGATTTTGTCAAAATTTCCTCACCCCCATGTCATTCCAAACCTGTACGCCTTTAATCCTTAGTGTAGAACACCAAAAAAAGATATGCCGAAGAAGTGTCTCCCTTTTTCGTCCAGGTACAGGTTTGGAATGACTCGAAGGTGAGGATATGATGACAGAATTGTGATTATTGGGTAAACTATCTGTTCAAGTCAAGCCAGCAACCTGCTGATTATCAGCTGTTCTTCAGTGTTTTTTTTTTTGTTTTTTTTTGACAAGAGTAGTAATATGCTGAGTCCAGGACTACATTCTCTTCTATTTCTTGACCTTCCTCAACTGGACACCGACCTGTGGACTTCACCAGTGAGGTTCCTTCTGCCTTCTCTCCTCATTTGGTTTGATGGGAAACTACACGGTGAAGGCCCTAAGGTCTAGCCCCCTGCGAACCGTCTTCTCCAGACTGAGAACTCTGGACCTATGCTGTAGGTCTATATCCACACAGGAGCTGATCCAGCAGAAAACCCCAACGAAGACCTGTCAAAGCTCACCAACTTTAGATCGGCCTTAGATGAGTTCCCATCACGCCATGGTCCTCTCGCTCAATAAAGCGATGAGGAGTAAGGCGGGGGGAAGACGGGGTGAACAGACGTCCAGGGTTTTGAAGTTGATTGCTGCTGCCTTTGTTGTCAAATGCTTCAATTTGAAAATCCGGCCTGAACAAAAGCCGATTTTTTCTCCTCTCTCTTTCTCTTCCTCCTCCCCCTGCTCTTTTCAAATGAATAGCCTCCCCAGCTTTTGTAGATGCTTTAGCGGCCAGTGTTTGGGTGGGAGGGGAGGAGTATGTCTGTGTGTGTGTATGTTAAGAGGGATTGTCAACCCTTGAGACAAGAGACTACACCTAAAAACCTTCACCACGTCCAGGAGACTCGGTCACTTTGCTGTCTGTCAGCAAACTTCCTCTAACTTTCTGGCCTTCAGACCTGTTTGCCTGGTCTACAAGTTGAAATAGTATGGATGAAAGATATATCAGTGGACAATTTTTTGTCCTCCATGCACAGCTAAGTAAACCTACTCGCTGCACTGCCATTCCTCTGCACTAAGTAAATAGAATAGATTGAAACATTTTGCTAATGTACTTTGCGCCCAGCAACTTGAAAGGTAAAGCAGTAAAGATCAGAGAGAGAGAACAGAAGGGGAAGGAGAGAAGAGAGAGAGAGATCAATGCCGGCCTGATAGCCACAGGCTTCATTTGGAATCCTCCAAGCGAAAGCACTTGATAAAGCCTTTAAGAGGTAGAGACTGCGGATTACCTTTATGATTGATTTCCATTCCAGTCAGACAGACTGCAGTGTGGTCATTTTTCTACCCAAACTGCAGCAGCAGGGCCGGCCGCTCTCGGCGCGAGGGCGCATTTGTGTGTATGTGTGTGCGCGTCGAGGGCCGGCTGAGTTACTGCAGCCCGGTGCCCAGGTTAGCTCTCACACAAATTACTTCACATCCTACTATTAGCCATGCAAATGCAGCCGGCTTTACTGCTCGTCGTAAATTACCCATGCTGCCACTTCTATTAGAGCGAAGAACCGCCCACCCCCCCTCCAAAAAAAAGTTAACATAAAGAGATGACTCAGAAATTATAGCACTTCCTTTCTCACTTCCTACGTGTCCAACTTTTAGCTGTTGGCTAGTGCACTGGCTCTCTCTCCCTCCCTTGGTCCAACTTGCCCCTTTAGCCGTGTCCTCTTCCAATGTTAATTAGGCAGCCCATTACCGTGTCTATCACAGTCTTCCACGCTGTCGTCAGCCCGACATCCCCCCCCCCCCCCATACATACATCTCTCTCTCTCTCCGCCTGGGCCTGGCCTATTAGGTATGCAGGACCAGGGCCGCTCTCTTACACATTCGTGCTGTCCTCATCAAAAAATAGTGGTCTCAGTCACCATGAATATAAAGAGGCATCACGGCTTTATGTACTGTATGACAAAGGCGTTTGATAGAGCACTGCTCACCGATGACCTACAGAAAGGGGCATGGGGGGATTTGTAGCTTGAGGCGACTCGCTCAGGGAGGAAAGTTTTGTAACCATGCACAAGTGTTTCAGTAAGATAAGCAAATGTGTGTTAACATTTTTCTTTTATTTAAGAAAAAAAGTTTAAATTAAAGAAGTTGAATTGGAATGACAGGAAGTATAAGAAGAATTGTACAGAATGGTAATTTGTTTAATATGATGAAATATATTAAATACAAATCTATCTATCTATCTGTCTGTCTGTCTGTCGTATTGTCGTTCTATTGTTCATCTCATCTGTCTATCCATCCTTCTTTCTATCTATCTATCTATCTATCTATCATCTATCTGTCTGTCTGTCTGTCTGTCATCTATCTATCTATCTATCTATCTGTCGTATTGTCATTCTATTGTTCATTTCATCTGTCTATCCATCCTTCTTTCTATCTATCTATCTATCTATCTATCTATCTATCTATCTATCTATCTATCTATCTATCTATCTATCTATCTATCATCTATCTATCTATCTATCTATCTATCTATCTATCTATCTATCTATCTGTCTGTCTGTCTGTCTGTCTGTCTGTCTGTCTGTCTGTCGTATTGTCGTTCTATTGTTCATCTCATCTGTCTATCCATCCTTCTTTCTATCTATCTATCTATCTATCTATCTATCTATCTATCTATCATCTATCTATCTATCTATCTATCTGTCTGTCTGTCTGTCTGTCTGTCATCTATCTATCTATCTGTCGTATTGTCATTCTATTGTTCATTTCATCCGTCTATCCATCCTTCTTTCTATCTGTCTGACTGTCTGTCTGTCTGTCTGTCTGTCTGTCTGTCTGTCTGTCTGTCGTATTGTCGTTCTATTGTTCATCTCATCTGTCTATCCATCCTTCTTTATATCTATCTATCTATCTATCTATCTGTCTGTCTGTCTGTCATCTATCTATCTGTCTATCTATCTGTCTGTCTGTCGTATTGTCATTCTATTGTTCATTTCATCTGTCTATCCATCCTTCTTTCTATCTATCTGTCTGTCTGTCTGTCTGTCGTATTGTCGTTCTATTGTTCATTTCATCTGTCTATCCATCCTTCTTTATTTCTATCTATCTATCTATCTATTAGGGGTGGGCGGTACACCGGTGTCATAGTCAGCACCGGTGTGTGACGTTGCGCCACGACATGGATTTTCTAATACCGTCAATACCGTAATAAATCAATTATGTGCCTCGAAAGGCTGCATTTACATCAATAATAGCTCATTCTAAATAATAAGGCATTAAATGTTCTTCAAACGTTCAGTTGTGGTCTGAATACCTGTCCTTATACTATATATCTTGTTGTAAATAAAAAAGTAAAACATATTCGTATCAGTTTTGCAGGTGGTAGGTAAAAGGGGAGTGGCCATTAAACGACTGGTGAAACATCGTGAAGAATGGTCTGTAGCCTATACCAGGGGCGGAGTGGCAATCGGGACGACCGGGACTTTTCCCGGCGGCCGGCCGAAGGATTTACACAGCGGATCACAAATTGAGCGGGCGCGAGGCGATATTGTATATAATTTTCGCACTTTCAATATGCAGGGTATAGAAAATGCTTTTAAATGAGTGCTCGCGCTGTTTACTTTTACTTTCGATTTTGCGATAACGCACACTCTCTGTAAATGGAGCAGCACATCTTATAACAGATATTTGTCAGTGGGTACAAGACTGTAGCAAATGCTCCAGTCTATTTTTATCATCTCTCTTTACTTTCGACCCGTGATCATTCAAATCTAAAGGTCATTGTACACCGAGTCCGATTTTCGTATGCGTTTTTTGTTTTGTTTTGTTTTCTTCTTATTCACCATCCTTATCAAAATGCTTGTTTTGGATGCGAAAATGCAGAAAATCAAACACGATCCGATTTTTTTTTTTATGACGGACGAAAGTTTCAGAGGCAGTGTGTAAACTCGATTAACATAACCTGTATTTTTTTTTTAACGTGCAAAAATCTCGGACGAAAATTTGGTACTCATGTGTGCAATGACATTAACTCCAGCAGCTCGTGTTGGATGCAGGGTTGCCAAGTCCGCATTTTTCCCCACAGAATTGGTCTACTGAACTGTTGCCATTGGTTGATTTCCCCCAGTTATTTAAAGGTTTTAAATATTGCAGAAATTAAATTAAAAAAAAAATCATTTTTGTTTTGTTGTACACTGTTAAGTAAGATCTTTAGGTTTTTTGCAAAATAAATAAGTTGAGAATGCATAATATTCTCCCATGTCTCTTTTTGATAAGGATACTTATATTATAAAAATATTAACTTTATTCACATACTAAAGGGACAGGACAGGCTACTCCTCCCAAAATGTACCAAAAAAAGTAATACCGTGATATTATACCGTCACCGTTCAAAAGATGAAAAATACCGTGATATTAATTTTAGGTCATATCGCCCACCCCTACTATCTGTCTATCTGTCTATCTGTCTATCTGTCTATCTGTCTATCTATCTATCTATCTATCTATCTATCTATCTATCTATCTATCTATCTATCTATCTATCTGTCTGTCTGTCTGTCTGTCTGTCTGTCTGTCTGTCTGTCTGTCTGTCTGTCTGTCTGTCTGTCTGTCTGTCTGTCTGTCTGTCTCTGTCTGTCGTATTGTCGTTCTATTGTTCATTTCATCTGTCTATCCATCCTTCTTTATTTCTATCTATCTATCTATCTGTCTGTCTGTCTGTCTGTCTGTCGTATTGTCGTTCTATTGTTCGTTCCGTCTATCCATCCTTCTTTCTATTTGTCTGTCTGTCTATCATTCTATCTATCATTCTATCATTTTATCGTTCTATTTATTGTTCTGTCTGTCAGTTGTTCTATCATTTTTTTAGCAGGGCTAAGGGTTTTGTGTGAGTTAAATCAGCCATGTTTATAATACAGTTGTTGTCAGATTTTATTGCTGTTTTCTAATTAAAGAAGTAAGCTTGTTACACAGCCAAAATGGTGGCCGAGTAAACCAACTCAGACTCTACTTTTACCTCAGACTTGGAAATGAAGATGAACTGCATCTTAATGTGATGCTTCAGACCGTTTTTGTTCTCAGGTACTGATGTTTGTTCTCTTTTTTTCTGTGTGTGGCAGCCCCCATCGCGGCAGGGACGGGGCCCAACTTTTCGTTGGCAGACTTGGACAGCTCTTCCTACTACAGTATGAGCCCTGGGGCCATGAGGCGCCCCCTACCCAGCACTTCTTCTAGCAGGTATGCACTCGAAAGACACACACACTCTCTCTCTCTCCTTCACTCTGAGTCTTAATTAATCAGCCGAGGCAGAGATTGATGTGTTGGCTGAGCGTTCGAAGAGGCTGCAGGAGTCTGAGCTACACAAGCTTCCAGCATATGTGTGTCCACCTGGAACCTTCTCCCTCCGCCACCCGCTCAGCCTACAGGCCAGTCGCACACACATACCGCTCCCCAATGTCTACGTGGCACCCCGTGTGCACGGACAGATGTGTGTATGTTTGGATGTGTGTGTGTGTGTGTGTGTGTGCACAGCTGAAACGCAACGTATAAACGGTCACTGTGATTTCACTGATGGGCCAGATTTCGCTGTCACTTTTACATAACGCAGCATACCTAAAATCCACACACGTGCAAACGTACATAAACATTTGCGCTAATATTTAACACGCACGTTTGAAAACACAACAGTCACGCGTTAGCCATTTCCATTAAAAAAAATGTGTTGAAAATGACAGAACGCTCTCATTAGGAAGTATTTTTGGACATCATAGGTGCTTTTGATGCAGTTTAGCGCGCCAGCTTTGGAGTCCATGTGTGTGCGGTCAAATACATCTGTATGTGTGTACATGTGTGCGTCTGCCCACATGCTTCAGTGGCCTCTTCAGCCAGGCCTGCCAAACCAAACATCTGGAATAAGGACCCTGTGTGTGGCTGCATGCTAGAAACTAATTAAGCGATTATGAGTGAAAAACACCAGTAGGCCTTACATTAACAAATAAATGTCAGAGCTCAGCTTACAGCAGATAACTCACACACACATGACCACCAGCCTCCAATGACTCCTCACTTCTTGGATGTGTGTGTTAGATTGTAGCCTGTGTGTGTGTGTCCGAATAAGCTTGCACATGTCTTTGCTGTCCACTTTTTTGACTTGAATAAATATGTTGTACATAATGTCAAGTCAATATAAAATCAAATTTACAGTTTAACTTGTTAAAATGTCTTTAATTATTCTAAAAGTAAGTTTATTTTCCTCTGAAGTAACTTTTCTACATGTAAGGATTCATTTATATCAAACGCACACACACACACACACACACACACACACTGCAATAAATATATATCACAAAATGTTAAATAAATGAACAAATTCCTTTTTTAAAATCAAACAATTTGTCAATGATTTATTTATATTTTGTATACAACAATTTGTGATTTATATTTGTATTTATAGATAGTACGTATTGGCATTTATCTATTTATTTTCATAGATTTTAATTAATTTATAATTTTTTAACATATATATACACACAC
>NC_133367.1:26061060-26107385 GCF_049309525.1 Garra rufa | reverse complement strand
AATATTAACTACCTTTAAAATGGCATAATAGGGGCACTTTAACAAATCATTCAAAGTAATTTCATAAACTGAATCAACTGATTCCCTAAAAAGGTTCTATGAACTGAATCAACTGATTCAATAAAGAGATCCAACTCAAACCAATTTTCTGTTAGCAAATGATTCAAACTAGTTTCATAAACTGAATCAACTGATTCCCTAAAACGGATCTGTCAACTGAATCAACTGATTTAGTGAAGAGATCCAATTCAAACAAATGATCTGTTAACAAATCATTTAGACTAGTTTTTATAAACTAAATCAACTGATTCCCTAAAAAGATCTGGTTCACAAATCATTCAGACTAGTTTTATAAACTGAATCAACTGATTCAATAAAGAGATCTGTTAACAAATAATTCAAAGTAGCTTTGTAAACTTGAGTCAACTGATTCCCTGAAAAGATCCAGTTTAAATGAG
This sequence comes from Garra rufa, assembly GCF_049309525.1. NCBI lineage: Eukaryota > Metazoa > Chordata > Actinopteri > Cypriniformes > Cyprinidae > Garra > Garra rufa. The sequence continues at coordinate 26,106,927 of NC_133367.1, read as the reverse complement.
TTGTTCGCAAATTATTCAAACGTATAACAAAAATAAACTAAATCAACTGATTTAATAAAGAGATCCAATTCAGACAAATGGTCTGTTAGCAAATGATTCAAACTAGCTGTATAAATAGAATTAACTGATTCAATGAGAAGATCCAGTTGAAACAAATGATCTGATAATCATTCCAACTAGTTTTATAAACTGAATCAACTGATTTCCTGAAAAGATCCAGTTCGAAGAATGAGTTGTTCACAAATCATTCAAACTATTAACAAAAATAAACTGAATCAACTGATTCCTTGAAAAGATCCAGTTCAAAGAATGAGTTGTTCACAAATCTATCAGACTGTTTCTCTGAACTGCATTAACTGATTCACTGAAAAGATCTCCTTAAAATAGGTAAGTTGTTCACAAATCATTCAGACAGGATTTGTGAACTGACTAGTTTTTTGTTTTGTTTTTTTCGCAAATCATTCAAGCTGTGTTTCTAAACTGCATCAGTTGATTCACTGAAAAGATCTAATTCAAAAGAATGGCTTGTTTACAAATCATTCAAACTAGTTTTCTAAAATAAATTAACTGATTCGCTGAAATGATCAAGTTCAAAGAATGAGTTGTTCAAACAAATCATTCAAACTAATAACAAAATAAACTGAATCAGCTGATTCAATAAAGAGATCCAGTTCAAACAAATAATCTGTTCAAACTAGTTTTATAAACTGAACCAGCTGATTCAGAAAAGATCCGTAAAATGAAATCATTCAGACTTTCTGTGAACTGACTAGTTTCGTGAACATTTTGCAAATGATTCAAGCTATTTATCTGAACTTTGAACTGTGTCCATTGATTCATGGAAAAGATCCATTTGAAAATAATGACTTGTTCACAAATCAATCAGACTGGTTTTATAAACTGAATCAACTGATTCCCTAAAAAGATCTGAATCAAAAGAATGATCCATTCACATCATTAGGCTATTTTTTTTTTTGTAAACTGAATCAACTGATTCTAGTTCATTCGTACTTTTCTCATCAAAAAATTTCATTTGGTTTCTCACACAAAGTTAGCGTTTGACTTGGAATATAGCATGAGTCATGGATCACTTTCATGATATTTTTATAATATTTTATTCCTTGTTAAAGCGTGAAGGCTTCAGTCCCTAGTGCTCAAAAATTGTCTGTTGTGTTCCACCAAATGTGAAGTCATACAAGTTTGCAACGACATGAGAGTGAATAAAGCAGCATTTTTATTTTTGGGTGAACTATCCCTTTAACTGAGTTTCAATCTTTCTCTCAGTCTATTAACCGTTACCGTTTGCATTTCATTTCCGTTCTCCTTCCTTTTCCTCCCTCTGAAGTGTATTTGTGCATGTCTTACCTTGTATCGCTCTAGCAGATGTGCTGCACTGTGTGTTTGGTGTGTGTTATTTGCATGAGGTTCCTTCCCCTCCGCCCCTCTCCTTTCACTACATTAATACAGCTTTCACCTTGAAGGCTTTCAAACAGGACACTAAGGCTATTGATGGGTAGACTACAGCTATCTATCCGTCAATTACAAACGCTGACGTACGTCCTTTAAAACCAAGCCCACTCACGCCCACAGCTCAGACTCATTTTAGCCAATTCGCGTGTATGTGTGTATATATATATATATATATATATATATATATATATAATATATATATATATATATATATATATATATATATATATATATATATATATATATAGACAAAATGGAAGTGATTTCTCACACAATAATTTACAATATGATATCAATAGAAATTGTTTTTATTGTTAATTTTAATTGATTATTATTAATTGAATTTTTATATATATTTAATAGGTATTTGTATTTATTATTTACAGTGTTATTTCTCCAATATATATATATATATATATATATATATATATTACTTTTAAATATTTAATGTGTTTACATAAATTATTAGATTTTTTCACTACATTTATATTATATATAAATTTAGTCTGTTATTATATTTATTTTTTATTATTAATACTGTTCATTTTTACTAAATTACTTTTTTACTGCTGCTACAAATTATTCTACAAATATTTAAATAATAATAATAACATTACAGAATGTATATATATATATATATTAATAATTACAATTTATATCAATATATATAAATATAATTCATTTATAAATAATGTAAATAGATATGATACATTTTTTATAATACATATAAATATTTTTAAAATATACAAACAATAAACTCTGAAATATTCATAATATATACAAATATATCTATTTTAAATAAATATAATAAATACAAAAAAATACAATTCATAAATATTCATAATATATTCAAATTTTATTATTTACTTAGTTAAAAAATATAAATTGTGTCAAATGTTGCACAAGATTCTTATTTTATTTTGGGTGTATTTTTTAAATAGTTAAAATAAATATATTTTAAATAAACATAATAAATACAAAAAATAAAATCATAAATATTCATAAAATATAAAAAAAATTCTAATTTACTTAAGGTTAAATATATAAATTGTCAAATGTTGCACAAGATTCTTTATTCTGTGTGTAATTTTTATATATTTTAAATAAATATATTTTAAATATAATAAATACAAAAATAAAATTCTGAAATATAAAATATAAAAATGTTTTTCTAATTTACTTAGTTAAATATATAAATTGTCAAATGTTGCACAAGATTCTTACTTCATTTTGTGTATATTTTAAATATTTTAAATATATAATATTTTAAATAAATATAAAAAATACAGAAATATTTATAAAATATAAAATATTTTTCTAATTTACTTAGTTACATAAATTGTGTCAAATGTTTCATAAGATCTTTATTGTATTACATTTTCTAAATTTTTCCAGTTTTAGTCACAAAATGGATGAAGCTTCAAAACCCTTTACATCCTTACATGAATCCCTTTAAATCCTTATCAGAATTTATATATATATATATATATATATATATATATATATATATATATATATATATATATATATATATATATTTAACATAAATATACTAAATACAAAAAATAACTTTTAGAAAACAAAAATATAAATTGTTCATGGTTGCATAACATTCTTCATTGTATTCCATTTTCTACATTTTTAGTCACGAAATAGATGAATCATCAAAACCCTTTTGAACCCATTTTGCATTACTACCAGAATTAAACTGAATGGATTCACAATGGCTTCCGATTCTCTTGTTCGCAAAGCGCTTCCCCTCTAGAGCCAAATGACTCACGATGGTTCAAATGAATCATTAAAAAGAGCCGGTTCGAAAGTACAATTCATTTGGGAAAACGGACAACAACCCTCTGTGACTTCACACGGCTAATGCTAACCGCAGGCCAGAACGTCATTGTAGTTGCATGGAAATGACTTAATCCCGTACATATCCTTCCTGCCAGAGCGAACACAAACGGCCGAGTGTGTTGACTCTGTGTGGGTGGCTCCAAGCTCCGTCCAAACAGAACCTTTAGGAAAAAGAAACGCTCCATTAAGATGACGCTCTGAGACCATGTTTGTAAGGTTGTTTGAACAGGCCGAAGTATCGTACAAAGCTAGTCAGCGATCTTCCTGAGCTTGTATTGCGATTTGGTCTCCTGACAGATGAAGAAAGAGATAAATCTGGGATTTCTGTTGTGTTTCGGTCTTCCAGGGTCGAGATGAGCTATCCCACAATGTTCTTAGGAAGTGATATGTTTTATTCCGGGTACGTTTTTACACCGTTCTAGGTTCTGTCACCCCTAATTAAATCTTAACATCATCCATTAGTCGAGAGTCTATAAAACTGATACGGATTTGTGTGTGTGAAACTACTTTAATTCCTCTGGCACGGCGTTCCACTTCGCCGCAGAGGACTTTTCAGGACTTCTTGGAGCTGAGAGCCAATGAAAAGATTCATTAGTGCTGCTTGCTAAGGCAGGAATCATCATTATTATTGATATTACGTAGGGTTAGGGATTTGAGCAAAGCCAGAAGGGCATAGATCATCCCACACCGTTTGTGCTATGAGCGAGTTTCATACTACAGATATATATTTACACTTTTATACATAATTGCTTTTTGTTTAAAGCTTTTGTGGAGTGAAAGTAGCACCCATTACGTTACTGGATGTTCAACAAGAAAATTGAATTAATGTGTTGTTTGCATATATACAAGAATATGAAGAATATTAAAATAGATTAATATATAATATCATCAAACATCAATATAATATGATCAATAATAATCACAATACATATTTATTGCTGTAGTATATTGTTAAAATAATTTAATATTCAATGTGTTTGAATACATTTTTCAAAATGATTGAATGATTTTCTCAATACATTATTATTATTTATACAATATTATTATTATTATTAGATCCACAGTGCATTTTATTGATTTAATAATATTTTAATGTATTTTACTAGTATATTATTATTGTTGTATTATTAATAATAATAACAATAAACAATGCATTTTTATTGTTTGTAGTGTATTTTTATATATTTTTTTTTATTTTAATGTTTACATAAATATTTTTAATGATAATAAAAATATTAAAATAATAATTAAATACATATCTGCAAAAATCATTTTATTGTTATTAGATTCACTGTGCATTTGTTTATTTATTATTATTTTAATATTAAAAATATTTACTAATATGTTAATATTTTTAATATTTATTGTTGTACTATATTGTTATACATTATTTTAATGTGTTCACATAAATTATGTGTATGTATGTGTGTATATATATATAATTATACACTAAAGTATTATTATTATTATTATTATTATTATTATTATTATATTAATTGTAAACATTTCTATTTACACATTTTTATTTTTTTATCAAAATATTTTTTCACTACTAAATTATTATTATTATATGTTAATGTGTTTACATCAATTATTTATATTTTATATAATTATACACTAAAGTATTATTATTATTATTACATATTTACATATTACATATTTTAATGTTTATACAAATAATTTAGTTTTTTATCAAAATATTTTTTCACCACTAAATTATTATTATATATTTTAGTGTTTACATAAATTATTTATATTTTACAAAAAATACGCAAAAGTATTATTATTCTTATTATTAAATTAATTGTAAATATTTTAAAGTATTTACATCAATTATTTATAGCTTTTTATTTAAAAAAAAAAAATCACCACTATATTATTATTATTATTATTATTATATTTTAGTGTTTACATAAATTATTTATATTTTATAAAATTATACACAAAAGTATTATTATTATTATTATTATTATTATTATTAAATTAATTGTAAATATTTTAGTGTTTACATAAATTATTTACATTTTTAAACAATTATTTTTTTCAACACTAAAGTATTATTATTATTATTATTATTATTATTATTATTATTAATATTGTTATATTAATTTTAAATATTTTAATGTGTGTGCAAAAATTATTTTAAGTTTTTTTATAAAATTATTTTTCACCACTAAAGTATTATTAATAAATTATTAATAAATATTTTAATTTGTTTAAATAAATTATTTATAGTTTATAAAATTATTTTTTACCACTAAAATATCATTATTATTATTATTATTATTATTATTATTGTAATGCTAATATTTTACTAGTATATTAATAATAATAATAATAATAATAATAATAATGCATTTTTATTGTTGTAGTATATTGTTATAATAATTTCCAATATTTTAATGTTTACATAAATTACAATAATAATATTCATAATGTATGTCTGTTGTAAATTATTTACTAAATTACTATTATTATTGATAATATTTAGAATTGTTGTTTATTGTAGTAGTCTAATGATGATTTACTTTAGCAGTTAGTTTAGCATTGTGTGTTGTATCAGAAGTTGATCATTAATTAATTAATTAATTAATTTTTGCGTATTGGTTACTGAAAAATGAATATCAGTTGATCTCTCGCAAACACCTCGCTGATGTTCCACAGACAGTTTGTAATTGATTTATACAAGATTGTTTTGTCTTTATTTAGCTGCGTTTGTTCAGCTTCTGAAAGGCCGTAAGATGACAGGTTGTAATTTCACACGTTTTATTGTCTGTCCGTCTGGTTCCCCTCTGTGTTCCTGCGTGCTGCGTATCTGCAGACTAAATCACAGCTGTCAGCACAGCCTCTGTGTTGTAACATAAGCCCACTGTCCACAAAGTTACGGGGAATATCGCTCCTGCTCTCTGTGCACAATGCCGAAAAGTCTTCTCAGGACAGGAGAGGGACGGAGGGAGGGAGACAGCGGAGGGGAGGGGGATGGGGAGGAAAAGTTTGAGAGCGGTCGAGCCGATAGACAAAGACACAAGGAAGCTGCACTGCACCGGAGCGCAGAAGTCCAGAGTCAGCAACTTCTATTGATTAAAAACTAACCTTCCAGTTTCTCCGCTGCGCTTGCGGTGAGCAATAGAATTTAAACGAGCCGTACGCTACAGCCTTCCACGCCGATGTCTGGGACATTTCCAACCTGATAGACGCCACTCACTCTCACAAATCATTTCATCCTTACTACATTAGATCATCTACCGGATTAGCTTGCTGAAGCATACACGCTATATATAATGAACTACTAATGTATTCATTAATAATACACATTGTTATTTATCATATTTGTTCAGAAGCAATATGTACTAAGTACCTATAATGTGTAATTATATATAGTATGCACACGTACTATAATATATATCTATTTATCTATTTAATATATATATATTTATTTATACACATAATTGTGATTATAAAGTATTATGTCTTTTGAATATGTTACATTTCTTTACACACTTTCTATAGTGTCTCGATGTATGGTGTATAATATTTAATTAAAAATATCTCATTAATCTAAAACATCATTGTATTGAAGTTGTGAATATAGTGTATTATGAAAAATGCATACAATTATTTTAAATATTAAATAGTATTCACATATATCTTTATTATAAGATATCATATTGTATATGTTATATAATAAAAATAAAAATGCATTATTATAATTAAAATAATGAAATATATATGCAAAAAATAGTAAGACATTTTTGTAAAAAATCACTTTAAAGTCTGTTTATTTAAAATTAATATTTTAAAAATTCTAAAAAAAAAAGAAAGAAAAAATTAGATAAATAATTGATTAAATTATTAAATAATGAAATATGTGCCTTTATATGTAATTCTAAAAAATAATAAAATAATAAAAAAATCACTTAAAGATGTCTGTTTATATAATGCTTTATTAAAATGTTTAAAATTCTTTAAAATAAGTAAATATTTAGCATATCTATTTACACACTTTTATGTGACATTATAAAAATAATAAATATTTATAAATGTTTATAAAAAATATGTATAAATGTTTAGTAAATTTACACCTTTATACAACATTATAAAAAATAAAATACATTTTAAAAATATAAAAATTCACTTTAAAGTCTGTTTACATAATGCTTTTTTAAATCATTATTTAAAATAAAATATATAACATAATTTTACAAATTATAAAAAATATTTACAAATATTTACACACCTTTCTATGACGTTATAAAACATAGTGAAAAATAAGTAAATATTTAGCATGTGTATTGACACAAATTTTTATAACATTATAAAAAATAATTAATATTTACAAATATTTATACACCTTTATATGACATTATAAAAACTAATACAATAAAATAAAATCACTTTAAAGCTTGTTTATATAATGCTTTAATACATTTTTTTACAATTTAAAATAAGCAAATATTTAGCATGTCTATTTACACACCTTTATTTGACATTATAAAAATAATAAATATTTACAAATGTTTACAAATATTTACACACCTTTATATGACATTATTAAAAAAAAATTAAAAATTTAAAAATCACTTGAAAGTCTGTTTATATAATGCTTTATTAAAATAAATTAAATGTATGCAATTATTTAAAATAAGTAAAACTAAGTAAATATTTAGCATGTCTATTTACACCTTTATGTGACATTAAAAAAATAGTAAAATAATTTAAAAAATTCACATCAAAGTCTTTTATATAATGCTTTATTAAAATGTTAAAAATTATTTAAAATAAATAAAAATAAAGTTTAAAAATATTTAGCATGTTTATTTACGCACCTTTATATGACATTCTAAAAAATAATACATTTAGACATATTTATGGCCCTTTTAAAAATTATATTATTTATGAAAATAGTACTAATAATTTTTTTAATAAAAATTACACATTTAAAAAAAAATAGTACAATAATAAAAAAATCGCTTTAAACACTGTTTATATAATGCTTTATTAAAATGTTTCAATTATTTAAAATAAATATTTAGCTTGTCTTCAGTATAAAGTATGTTATCTCTGTATATTATAATAAAATAGTTGTATAACATTATACAACGGGAAAAAAACTTATTATATATTATAACATTCTTTACTGATCTTATTTGAATAGAAAGTGTGCAATAATGACTTAAAACAAGAAACTGTGACTCTGATGTGCAGCCTTGTTGAGTAATTAGCAGGCAGTCCTTCAGCGCTTCATTCTGATTGGCTGAACACTCAGTGTGCTTAATTAATCACGGCTTCTGATTGGCAGACAGCATGCGCGCACGATGAGCCGAGCGGTGGGAGGAGCGAGCGAATCACTGAACGCGCTGAATCAATAGCGTGTGTATTTGCAGCAGGGGCCGGCCAGGACAGGACGGGGCGGATCGCATCGCGCCGCTCGCGCAGAACGAGAACGGCAAGAAAGGGAGCGGGGAACGAGAGATCAGAGAGGGAGAGAAAGAAAGAGGGATAAGGGCCTTGCTAATGATAGTCACGTATAGGGCTGTCTGGTTGTCCCTGGCAACCAGACATGATGTAACACCAGGATGAACTTGAACTTGGTGGGAGGAGGGAAGTTGGAAAGGGGAAGGGAAGAACCTAGTGAAAAAGTGGGCGAGGGCCGAACGACACTTGCTGGAAACGTGAACAATGGAGCACAGCAATCAATAAGCCCATTTCACTGAAGGATTACAGGGGTGCAGCGCGCTAACCTCGCCGCTCCGGTCCACAGACGGCCGCCCGCTCTGTGTGCCGGAAAGCGCTGTGAAGGCATTCAGAGAGAGGGAACAGATGGACAGGAACAGGAAAAGAAACAATGTTGTCGAGCTGAGCCCTCAAAGAGTCAAGCACCGTCTTAAGACTGCACCACGCTGATACACAAATGATTTGATAAGAAAACAACAAGCGGGTTATTGCTTTTCTTTTTGCCGTTATAATACAGATATTGCATAAATTAAAGGTTTGGGGGTTATAATGCGTCTTAGACTCTTCAAACAAAGTGAAAACAAAAGATTTGGGGTCTTAGTTGACATTAAACGACATTCTGATCTTATTTTAATTTTAATGTAATTTTCATTTATTTTTTTATTTTTTTATTTTTTTATTTACTTTTATTTTTTGGCATTGTGACATAGTTTTTGAAAGTGTATATTTAGCCAGAAAAAAATGTGACCCTGGACCACAAAACCAGTCATAAGGTTAAATTTTACAAAACTGAGATATATGCATCATATGAAAGTTCAATAAATAAGCTTTCTATTGATGTATGGTTTGTTAGGATAAGACAATATTTGGCCGAGATACATCTATTTGAAGATCTTGAATCTGAGGGTGCAAAAAAATCAAAATACTGAGAAAATCACCTTTAAAGTTGTCCAAATTAAGTTCTCAAATTAAGTAAAAATCTTCATGGAACATGATCTTTACTCAATTTCCTAATGATTTTTGGCATAAAAGAAAAATCAATAATTTTGACCCATACAATGTATTTTTGGCTATTGCTACAAATATACCCCAGCGACTTAAGACTGGTTTTGTGGTCCAGGGTCACAAATGTTAAAAAGTAAAACAAAAGTACTGGGGGTCTTAGTTGACAATAAAAGACATTCACACATCATTTTTATCTATTTATTTATTTTATTATTTGTTTTAATTTTATTTTATTTTTTTACTTTTTCTCTCTTTTTTTGCATTGTTTTTATTTATTTATTTATTTTGTAAATAAGGTAAAAAGTAAAGTAAAACTTTATTATTTTACATATTATCGAGCTGTTTTTAAACAATGTTTTAGTAGCATTATCTATTACAGCTTTGCATATCACAAAGGAACTTTATTTAATAAATAACATTTTAAAATGATCAAATTTAAATTATCATATCAAGAATATAAAGCATATTATTATATTTTTTTATATTTTTTATGTAAAATAAAAAAAACTTTTAAAACTAAATGTAAATAAAATACAATTAAAACATATGTTTTATTATAATTAAAATAACTGACAGAAAGGCTGCATTTATTTGATCAAAAATACAGTAAAAACAGTAATATTGTGAAATATTATTAAAATTTTCTGCATCATTACATTTTGAAAATGATCTAATTTAATTGTTAAAATAAAGAAATACATATTAATATATTTTTCATGATTATTATATAGAATTAAAAAATGTAAGTTAAAATATAACACAGTGTTTTATATAATTACAATAGCAACAAACTTAGGGCTTGTTAATATTTTTAATATTTATGAAAGAAGTTTTTTATGCTCACCAAGGCTGCATTTTTGATCAAAAATACAGTAAAATCAGTTATTTTTATTACTATCAATGTTAAAAACAGTTGTGCTGCCTAATATTTTGTGAAAACAAATTTAATATTGCTTTTTGATAAACACAAAGTTTAAAGAACAGCATTACTATGAAATAGAAATTGCTGATTAAAAGTCAAAATCAAAGAGATTTCTGACCCTGCATAGACAGCAATGCAACAGACAAGTTCAAGGCCTAGAAACAGTAGTAAGGACATTATTAACATAGTCCATGTGTTCAACCGTAATGTTATGAAGCTACGAGAATACTTTTTGTTACCGATTGTTGATTGAAATCATTGAACTTGCACACCAAAGCTCACCGATCTGTTCCTCTCTATCTTATTGCAGTGGTACCTGGGCTAAAGACTCCCGACACGGACCGGCCGCTCCCGAGGTCACAAGACCACCCCCTCTGTCTCCCCTGAGTACGACCCGCAAACATGTACACCAGTCTGAACAGAGAGAAGCCACTTGCTGCCCCAGTACCGGACAGACCCACAGCATGGCTCCAGCAGAACCCCGCCAAGCCCTGGAAACAAGAGGAACCGACTCAACGCGCTTACACCCACTTACTATATATCTATATAGTCCATATGTATTCTTCCATATGTATGGTTTACATGCCTATATTCATATATAGTAGCTGTCCAGCTCTTCTGAGGGTGGAGCTCGGAAAAAAAAAAAGAAAAAAAGAAGAGCTTCGTTTTCTCGGAAACGTGCACGTTTTATTTTTCATTTTGTTTCGTTTTTTGGTTTTGTTGTTTTTTTGGTTCACCCTCACAGATAGACGAGGAAAACGTAATGTGACGCAATCAAAGAGCTTCCCGCATCTGTGCCTGTGGTCTTAAAGTGAAGGCGTTTCCAACGCAGTCTACGGCCAAGGGTCGCAAACCCACAACCACCCGGAGGTCGAAGCTCTGCCTTTTCAATCACTCGTGTTTTGACGGATCAATCCGGTTTTCGTATCGGTGAACGTTGGAGCCGTTTGGAACGTTTCGCCTCGGTCAGATATGCCACCAGCTAAAAATCTCTATTGCGTCTTCTGGCCAGGACCATTTCCAACCCCTTCCACCATCATCAACACCACCACCATCAACACCATGTCAGATCAAGAACTTTCAAGGACTCAACCAAACCCATTGTTTCAGTTGTTTTGTGTCATTTTGGGGCAGGCGATGAAGAAGTCACGAACGGTGATGTTTGGTATCAGGTCATTTTACCGTATGCTAACGGGAGATCTCCCTCCCCACTTGGAGGCATGTTCATATTTTGTGTTTTTCGTACAAAAAAACATCGCGATTCTTTCTACTAAACCCCAGCGGAAGGTCTGTCGCACGCCAAGGGCCGAGTGAAGGTTCGATCTTCCATAAACTTCAAGAAAAGGTTAACCGTGAATACTGAATTGAGGAAAGTGCAATTTTGTTGGGTAGATGATGGATTGTTAAATATCTTTGTAAGATAGATCGTTGAAGCGATTGTTGAAAAGTATATATATAAATATATATATTTTTCTTCCTAGTCCGTTCACACCTCCAGGACTCTAAAATATCGGGGTACAAAAAAGAAAAAAAAACACGTTAAGAGAAAATAGAACAAATAGCCTTGTGAGAAATAAGGGGAGCTGTAATTGATTTTTGTTGTTGTTTTTTATGTGTTTGTTCATCTTTTGTTAGCATTGTAGAACAAATATCCCTTTAAGAAATATCAACGTTTAAACAATCAATTTAGTTCGTTTCCAAAACGCTACAGCGATTATTTCAACCTGATCTTATGACGAAAACGTGCCTGTGGGAACTTTTTCGCGAGACACGAAATACGTACCGATAAGTACATATCACTGCAGTTACAGAAATGTCCACTAAGTGGCACTAAAAGAGTTCAAAAGATCGAAAAGATAAGATCGAAGTGTTCGTTTTTTTCCCCAGAACAGATGAACGTATATATGGTACGTTTTATGTGACGTTGGTTGTGGCGCTGTAACTCAAACGCGAAGCGAATATGCGCATTACATCACTCGCGGGATGTTTTTTGCGTCACTTGCGCTATCAACCATGGTGCAAATAACTACAATTGCAGCTTTGTTGTGGAAGTCCCAAATACGCCGGAAAGACAAACACCGACGTGTCTGGAATCATGCACCATCCAGAGGCGGATGAGTATTAATCCAATTCACTGACATTTTTTTTTTCATTGATAGTGGCATTATTGATTTTTTTGATCTCTGTAGCCATGCTAATAAAATACAACAAATTGTTTTCTATGCTCCAAATGCCTATATCATAAATTTCGGGCTACAATAATGCTCTTTTCTGATTTCTGATACAACCGGACATCTCACACGTCATGCAAATTTTCCGCTGAAGTTGAATTTTTAACTTGCACGGAAAACGAGTTTGAGACATATTTTGCTCATTTGCGGCAAATGCGTCGCCCGGCGAAAATCTTTGTATTGACTTTGTATGTAATCTACTCAAGCGAGTAAATAAATTTCAGGCTACAGTAATGCTCTCTTCCAATTCTCATACAACCAGACATGTTGATAATCTCTTCGCAGATTGGCTTGCACGAGAACACGTCATGCAAATTTTCCGCTTGAGCTTAAATGCTTCAACTTGCGCAGAAGACACGTTTGAGGCAAATATTGTGTGTTCGCAGCAAATGCATCGCTAGGTGAAAATTTGCCTTCATTCGCATCTTTGCATTGACTTTGTATGTCAATTTGACTTTGTATAGCATACAAAAAATGCTTTTCTTATTTAGATTTTTGTATCTAAAAATTCTAAAGTAAAATTTAAGTGAGCTTTTGCTTAGAGCAAGCAAAATAATCTGCCAATGGGTTAAGTGAAAAAAATCTTATTTCAAACAGAAAACAAGAGTATTTTTCTTACCCTATTGGCAGATTATTTTGCTTGTTTCAAGCAAAAACGCACTAAATTTTGAGTTTTTTTTCTGAAAACAAGACAATATTTTTTATTAGTCTAGAAAATCCTTCTTGATTTAAGAATTTTTAGATATTTTGGCTGGAAACAAGGCAAAAAAAATATAAGTAAGTAAAGCATTTTTTGCAGTGATCAACTTGCGCGGAAGATGTGGTTGTGGCAAATATTGTGCGTTCGCGGCAAACGCAACGCCGGCGAAAATTCGCCTTTATTCGCATCTTTGCATTGACTTTGTATGTAATCTACTCAGGCGGATAAATACATTTCGGGCTACAGTAAAGATCTTCTAATTTCTGATACAAAATGACGATAATCTCTTCGCTGATTGGCTTGCGCAAGAAGACATCATGCAAATTTTCCGCTCAAGTTGAAAAATGTTCCCGATTGAGGCAAATATCGGACATTCGCGGCAAATGCGTCACCTGCCACAAATTCGCCTCTATTCACATGTTTGTTGATTTTGTATGTAATCTACCCAAATTCGCATTTGGTGTGAACACACCATAATGCTCCGTGACGTTTTAAAGTGACGTACCATCTGCACTACACCTAAACCTACCCAATAGTATGAACAAAAACAAATGTGACGTAAGAACGCAATCACAAGCTTGGCGTTTTAGCTTGTTTTTCAATCTCTTTCAGCTCTTTCATCGTGAGTCATATTTTTCACGGGATTCGTACCCAAAGATTCTGCATCCTAAGTCCAATTCTTTGCTGGATGAGCAACCAAGGAAGAGAAAAATATATCATAACTGTGTACGAAAACGATTACAAGTGCTCTAGTGTTCATTTCTATTAGAATGATGAACTTTCGCATCTTGCGAAAACGTTCCCACAGGTACGTTTTTGTCATGAGATCAGGTAGGATTATTTGAATTGAACCGATTAGCCGAACGTAAAAAATTGACTGTTTAAATGCATCGCGAAATAGTGAACTAACTTCCTCGCGGATGCTTTCGAAAGCGTCACGCAAAAATGTGAAGATCAACAAATGCACCCAGCTTCCCTCGCATGCAATTTCTGTTGGGTTTTTTTTCGAGTTTTTGTTCGTTTCCTGTACGAAACACACATATATATAAATATATACACACTTACAGTCTCATCCACCGTCGATCAAAGCTCAGTAAAGTTTAAAAAAAAAAAAAGTTAAAGAAAATAATCTGCATGTTCTAGTGTTAGTGACAAATTTTTACATAGATTACGTAGAGTTTAAAGTAGTGTGAAAAATATTGTAATCCCAACATCGGGCACTTGCCGATCAAGTATTTGTTTGGTCCTTTAAAAAAAAGGGTATTTTTACTGCTGTTCTCACAATCAACCAGCTAAACATCTCTCTGACTCTTCTTAGCTTGTCGTCATTTCTATAAAGTCTCCCTTCCTCCTTTATTCCCGTCAGAACAATCATTTCATACGAACGCACTTCATCGTCCCTTTTCGAACTGCACGAACAATTCCACATCGATGTGCCTTGAGCGATGGTCTAGTTCTGAGTTGTTGCACAAGCTGCAATGTGGAGACTATTTTTTTACCTTTCGTCCCACCTTCCGCGTGTAGTCAAGTGGAGAGGGTGAATTTGTGCTAATCGATAATACGCAGTATTACTCTCCATTTAACTACATATCGCTTCGAAAATCCCATTCAATCAGTCGAAAGTCAATCGTTCGCTCATTCGCCCACCATGAAGGTTTTTGTGTCATCAAGCCCTATTTCTCTGATTTAACACTAGTGTATTGATATTTATGGATGTTGCTGCAATTTCTAAATGACGACTACTTTTTTTTTTTTTTCAGTCTTCCTGTTTCGTTTTTTTTATTTCGTTCCCAGAGATGAATAATGAGGAAATGATTAATATGCAATACTTGCTTGCACTCATGTAGTCATTTTTTATTTTGATTTCATTTTTTAGTTTTTTTTAACCACCAAAGTGAGCACTTGACAGGTCAAGTGGCTGAACGTCAGTGTGTTTTTCATGCCCATGACACGAAAAAAACACCATTGATCAGCCTCACTTGGGTTTCACATCATGTTTTCGGTCATAATCGAGCCTTAAAAATGAACTTCCTTTCCATCACAAACACACAAGCGAACACGTCCAGGACAAAAAAAAGCCCAGTTTTTGTACATTTTGACAAAGTTCCATGTTGTATTAATTGTTTACCTGTTTATTTTCTATTGCGTATATCATTTAAGAAAAAAAAAAACAAGCAAAAACAAAAACAAATGATGGGGATGAATTTCCCAGGCATATGATGTGATGGTTTAGTACAGTGGTTCTCAATCCTGGTCCTGGGGGACCCCTGCTCTACACATTTTGCATGTCTCCCTTATTTAACACACCTGATTGAGATCATCACCTCATGAGGAGAGAGATCCATGAACTGAACTAATCAGCTAATGATCTCAATCAGGTGTGTTAAATAAGGGAGACATGCAAAATGTGCAGAGCAGGGGTCCCCCAGGACCAGGATTGAGAACCACTGGTTTAGTAGTTACACTTGTGAGGGGTTTTTTTTTTTTTTCAGCGTGATTTTTTGTCATTGTTCTTGCCTACCCTTTAGAAATGAGTTGGGCATTACTTTCTTAATCGTCTGCACTAAATATAAAATAATGACAATTGTGATAATTGAGGAAAAAAAAAACAGAAAAAATACAAAAAAAGCTTCCAGGGCTTAAAAGAGCGAAGGGAAACACGATTGCACGGATATTTTTTTGTCACAAAAACCTTGTTTAGAGCAGCCTGGCATCTAATCAGCGAGATTGGCTGTGTGTGTAAGATAATGACAAAATTGCACCCTTTTTAAAGAAAGAAAAAAAAAGAGAAAAAGAATTTCAAGCAATAGTTTGGGCAGTCTGTTTTGTTCTCGTGTTGTGTGTGTAATTTAGTTTTTTGGTACAACGTTGGAGAAGACGCGGGAGAAGCGAACAAACCGAATCGATTAGATACGAGAGTTAGGGCGGACGCACCTGAGTATGGGAGATTTGATGTTTGTATATTGTATAGTTTTATTAATTACACTGATTTTAAAGCTGCCCTATTTTATAATGCAGGACTTTTGTAACATTGATTAAATGAGGAAAAACTAGTGTTGTGAATTTTCTGATTGTTTGTATTAAGGCCACATAAATAGAACTGGTTTTGTTTGTCCTCTGGGGAACTGGATTTAAGTTGAAAACTTCCTGTTTCCTGTTTTTTTTTTTTTTTTTGCTTTTTGCTTTCCTTTTTGTATGTATTTAAGGACTTATTTCTTCTTTCGATGGTATAGAAGTACTCCTATACTTGAAAAGTGTAGGATGCCGAGGTGAAAACCCCATTGTAAATGGATGTTACAAGTATGCTGTATGTTTTGAAGGTTATTTGTTGCATCAGTGTTGATGAAGCTAAATCTAGATAATTCTGAGGATGTTGGTAAGAAGAGAGCGTTTTTATGCATTTTAAAATTAGTTTTAGGCAGAAGACAATGACATAGACAGCCAAAGGATGCCCCTATTATAAATGCATCTAGGCATCTTTTTGTGTTCACCATTCCATGCAGGAAAATAAACCGCTTGATATGCAACATGATTCTTTTTTCTTTTCAACTTCTTCATCTTTCTTCCACCGCCCACCAGCACACACTAAGACACTCGAGCAACGTTAAATGACGGGAAGGCCGGTCACGGTTACATTTCATGTAAAAGCAAGGCCCTCAGGTCACATAACTCGCATGAAAACACTCAAAAGACATACAATTACTCAAAAAAGGAAGAACTTTGACTTTTCTTGAAGATAAATGGACATGTTGAGTCCTGCATGTCATGTTTTACATCTCATTTGGTCACTTTTCAGTTTGTTTTAGGTTACACAGTCTTATACATTGACCCTTTAAGTATTATTTTAAAAGGATAGTTCACCACTAATCGAAAATTGGCATTATTTACCCTTAAGTCGTTCCAACTTAATTTTCTTTTTTGGGTCAACTATCCTGTTTGATAACATCAGTTTCATGCTAGTCCTGAAACAGGGTTGAATAAAGGTCCCCACAGGCCTTTATCATTTCATGTCCCCATTTTTGTGGGTCTTTGCTTACAGTATATTTATTTGAGGTGGGAACAAAGCATTGGATGGTTCCAGGCAGAAATACGGCTTATTTCAGGGTAATATTCAATCGTGAGACATTTTGAAGTCTAAAAAGCCAAAAACACAATAATTGAATCAAGTATGTGGCCATTCAACTACAGATTTGACTACAGGTACACATTCTTTGTTACGCTAAACAAACCCACATTTCACCTTCGGGGTTGATGAGGAATATCAATAAAAACGTGTTGTCGGCTTCATCACACCATGGATCCCATCATGCACCAGTGGCGGGTGGCTTAACTGCACCAAATGGTATCCTTACAAGGTGCTAAATTTTGCTGATAAAGTGGAGGCTAACTGGAAACGACCCTGCTTTCTGATAGCATAGCAGCGTAATCCGCATGAGAACTATGCACTGACGACACGCTAATCTAATCGGAGTCTGGTACTTGCACCTTTGCCTTCCTCTTTTTTTAAGAACTTGTATCGAAATCTACGGAATAACGGAACTAAAAGCAAACCAGCATTTTACCTGACGTATCTAAGAAGATCAAATGTAGTGCCTGTGAAAAACTGTATTATATATCGCTCTCTCAGTATCGAACCAGTTAACAGTTTATAACCGTTTCCGTTCGTTTTCTCAACACCACTAGCCTTTTCTGATTCTATAGATGTTTAGTAACCACACTCTATAAACTGCATGCGCCTCCATAACCA
Organism: Garra rufa; assembly: GCF_049309525.1. Classification (NCBI taxonomy): domain Eukaryota; kingdom Metazoa; phylum Chordata; class Actinopteri; order Cypriniformes; family Cyprinidae; genus Garra; species Garra rufa. The sequence goes on along the minus strand of NC_133367.1, from coordinate 26,088,547 downwards.
ACTGATATAAACATGACTAGATGATCTAACCTAGCTCTGCTACCAGTCGAAATCCTCCAAGAAGCTTCTCCGATTCATACTTGTTCGCAACCAGTTCCATTGCAAAACGAAGTCAAGGAAGTGATTTACGTCTACTCAAATATCGTAGTCCTCCATTATCTCCAACAACAATCATGAAGGTCTGTGTTTCCTCATGTTCCCACACTCGACAATCGATACTCAGTGGAACTGGCGTCTTCTTGCTGTAGGTGCAATTTACAACATCTCTCGACTTCTGAAGTTAAACACGAAAGGCTCTTTGATAGGGATGAGAATTGTGAAGAAAGAATCTGATTCCTTAAAGGATTAGTTCACTTCCTGAATGAAAACTTACAGATAATGTACTCACCCCCTTGCCATCCAAGATGTTCATGCTTTTCTTTCTTCAGTCATGAAGAAACTGTGTTTTTTTTAAGGAAAACGTTTCAGGATTTCTCTCCATATAATGGATATGTATGGTGCCCCCAAGTTTGAACTTCCAAAATGCAACTTAAATGCAGCTTTAAAGGGATCCAAGGGATCTTTAAAGGGATCGTCCCAGCTGAGGAAGAAAGGTCTTATCTAGCGAAACGATCGGTTATTTTCGCCCATGCCCATGTGTAGTCTGTGTAATCTGGGTCAAAGTTAGGGTATGTCGAAAAACTCCCATCTTGTTTTCGTCTTCAACTTCAAATTTGTCCTAGACTGCAAAAAAAAAAAAAAAATGTTTGTCCTGTTTCCAGCCAAAATATCTAAAAATTCTTAAATCACTAAGGATTTTCTAAACAAGTAAAAGTTATTTTCTTGTTTTCAGAAAAAACACGTCAAAATTAAGTGTTTTTTTTTTCTTTTTCTTGAAACATGCTAAATAATCTACCAGTGGGGTAAGAAAAATATTCTTGTTTTCTGTTTGAAATGATATTTTTTTTTGCTTACTCCGCTGGCAGATTATTTAGCTTGTTCTAAGCAAAAACTCAATTAATTTTGACTGCTTTTTTTGAAAACAAGAAAATAATTTTTACTTGTCTAGAAAATCCTTCTTGATTTAAGAATGTTTAGATATTCTGACTGGAAACGAGACAAAAAAATCTAAGTAAGAAAAGCTTTTTTTGCAGTGTACAATATTGTATACCCTTTTTTTGTGAAATGCATTTAAACTTCTTTGTATGTTCACTTTGTAAACACTGGGTCGGTACTTCTGCAGCAATGTAGGATGATTTTGAAGTTGGGGAAGAAAACAAGAAGGGAGTTTTTCGACATAACGTTACCCTAACTGTATTGACAAAGTTAAAAAGTCTATAAATTGTCGATTTGTTTCGAAAATAACTTATCGTTTCGCTAGATAAGACCTTTTTTCCTCGCTTGGATCATTTAGAGCCCTTCGAAGCTGCGTTTAAACTGTATTTTGGAAGTTCAGACTTGGGAGCACCATACATATCAAATACATTGAGAGAAATCCTAAAATGTTTTCCTCAAAAAACAACATTTGTTTACGACTGAAGAAAGAAAGACATGAACATCTTGGGTGACAAGGGGGTGACTACATTATCTGTACATTTTTGTTCTGCCGGGCTCAGACTGCAAGAGTTTTAAACTCCTAACCGATCAGCAGCAGATTGTTATTGACGTTATAATGTTTACATACCTGTCTTTTGTTCTAGAATCTTAGTACACTATTTGCGCTGTTATTGGTTCACTAAAGAGAACCAATTAATTGTAGTTATTCCTTCAGGAATCAAAGTACACTAAGGCTACGTGTACACTAGTGCATTTTCGTTTTAAAATGCAAAACTTTTGCTACAGTTAGGCCTGTCGTTTACACTACTCTGATGTTTTAGACCCTGAAATATGCAGACTTTCGAAAATGCTGCAGACTCTTTTAGTTTGAAAACTTTGTGGTTGCATTTCAGTGTAAACTGACCAAAACAGAGACTTTTGAAATGTGCTCACATTTTCGCTCTGTGAATCCTTGAAGACCGTGTAAACAATTTACACGTTAAACATTATAAATGGTCATGTGTTCATGCGTTTTCGATTGTGTAGTGTGGACGGAGATCGTTTCTAAAATGCAGTGATATTGCCAGTGTAGACGAGGATCGTTTTTATTTTAAAACTAAGGCCCTGTTTTCACTAGTGCGTTTCCGTTTTAAAACGGCGTTTTAAAATGAAAATGATCTTCGTCTACACTGGTGTTTTCACTGCATTTCAAAAATGATCTCTGTCTACACTATCACAACCGAAAACGCATGTCACATGACCATTCAGGCTCTATGTGTCATCAAGGATGTACAGTAACTGTAATAAAAGTAAATGTTATATTTTTTATAACTTTGCAATTCAACGGTTACTTTTCTTAAATGAGCCTCCGAAACGAGACGCAACAAATGGGCATGATGTTATTGTTTACATGGTCATCAAGGATACGCAGAGCGAACATGGGCAGCCATGCCATCGTTTTTAAAAGTCTCTGTTTTGGTTCGTTTACACTAAATGCAACCCCAGAGATTTCAAACTAAAACGTGGTCTGCAGCATTTTTGAAAGCCTCTTAGTTTTCGAGGGCCAGAGTAGTGTAAAAGACAGGCATAGCCATTGCCGAAGTTACCTGTTTTAAAACAAAAACACCTTAGTGTAAACGTAGCCTTGTCTTGGTTCTCTAAACAGAACCAATTCATTGGAATTATTCTTTCAAGAATCGAACAACACTGATGTTGAGCTGTGTATTTTTGATTCACAAGAAGACGTGACTCAAAGAGTCATTCATTCGAGATTCAGAGTACACTATTTGTGATAATCCATTAAAAGAGTCGTTCAGGAATCAGACTACACTGGTCGTGCTTGATATTTTTGATTCAAGCCCTGGCCTGAAAAATCATTTGTTTGGGAGTCAAAGCCCAGTAGTTGCGCTGTATGTCTTTGATCCACTAAGAATAATCACCTTATATTCAGGAGTCTAACTAAACTGGTCGTACTACACGCTTAAAATAAAGGATCTTTATTGACATCAGTGGTTCTATGAATGACCTTGAACATCCTTGGAACCTTTCAAACGCAGAAAAGGTTCTTTAGATTATTAAAATGTTCTTCAAAATGGTTTTTGAACTCTTTTAGGAACCGTTCACTGAAAGGTTCTTCAATAGCATCACTGCAAAAACACCGTTTTGGAACCTTTATTTTTAAGAGTGTATCCAACTTGTGTTGAGATTTAGTAACGGTGTGGTTTAGTACGTTGTTCGTTCTGTGTCAGCAGAAAAACGTTCATGTGAGAACCGTTAACGGAACTGAGTGAGTTTCAGAAGATCCTCAAAAGACGCCTTTGACTTGAAGATGACTAAAGAGTAGGATGCAAATATCAAGAAGAGTCTCGAGACTCGCAAATAGCTCTGAACCTGAGCATAGTTCACATACCTACAACATCCAGGACCATCAAATCCAACCCTAAGGAAAAGAGGTCTTCTAGCAGCCAATAATATCCATAAACCAAAACATGCAACAAATGGCTACAATTAGTGTTTCCTCTTTGTTTATACTGATTATTAAATATCTTAAGGACATGTTGTACCACTTTTTTGGAAACAGACGTGCTTGTGCGTATAAGTCTGAGGACGTTCAACTAGAACAAGTTCTGCTCGAACCTTTCTGTTGAAAATTAACCAGCACTGCGGCCCTAATCGCAAAGAAGACAATCGCGGTGGTTAGCGTGAAAGATTAGCTACACGTGAATCTCTGGCGTGATGTTACAAGACCCCTTCAACCAGCTCCACCACTCCAAATCTTCATGTCCATCATTGTCATCCTTCGTATATCCAAACCCATCTTGTAAGAAAACGTAACTATTTTCCAAGGCGATGATTTGGTTTGAGCAATTACTTTCGCCAAAGTGAAAAACGGTTACGAATTACCATGAGCTTCATCTCACATTGCAGAATCACTGTATACTTACTTACGTTTTAGATACAATCTAAAAAAAAATACAAAAAAAATGAATAAAACCTTGTGCCTCTAATACATTTCCTGAAGAAAACTTCACGTTGTATTGGTACCAGCTCCATAACTAGTTCCACGGAGCTTCTGTATTTGAGCTGTGAATGACTTTGTTTGCTTTTTGGTTCTTTCTCTGAATTTTTCTCTCTTTTTTTTTATGTGTGTAGTGACATTGCCCCCTTTCTCTTGGAGCCATTAGTGTCCACCTCCATCGACTCAATTACTAAAAGCAAGATGTGCATTTCCTATGCAACGAGAAATGGAAAAAAAAAAAAAAGAAACCGAAATAAAAGACGCTAATGCTGTACACCTCCGTGTCTGGCTTGATTCCTTCGCAGGTTCCAACCCATCGGCGTCAAAAGCGCCTCGCTTCTCTTTATACGAGGCGTCCAGAATGAGTTACTGATGTGGATGGTTTGATGAGTACAAAGTGTGCAGTGTGTTGGGAGGCTTTAAGAGATGTTGTGTGTAATCCAGGCACTTTGTGGTTAGTTTGCTGATGCCAGCTGTCTGAGCGCAGATGGAGGCCTGGGCCGCACTGCCGGCGTTCTCTCTCGTATGCCGGTGTCTCGTGTTCATGCCTCGTTTGATGTTGAAGTGCCCCGTGGCCTGCTCTCTGAGAGCTGGTTACGGCTTGAGGAAGTGGAATGAAAGCACGCTCAGCACACGAGCTCGTCGATACCTTGAGAATCTGTGGAAATAAATTGAGAAAAAACAGTACGTTTCCCTGAGGTTTTAATCAGGATGTGGTGTAAACGTTTACTCTGAGAGCGTTTAACACAAATGAACTCTCGCAAACAGCCGATTCGAATGGTAGCGGTGCAAAACAAGATGCCATTATGCTACTGTGTACTAAATAGTTGCCAGAGAGAATATCCAGTATATCTACATCGCTGAGACATAAAGATAAAGGTAGATTTAAAGGTAAAAAAAACCTACAAATTTACAAATGTATTTCCAGTGTTCATTTCAACTACTGTTATTTTTATCAGTTTTGTTATTGTTTACTAAAACTGTTATTACGAAACATTTTTTGTAATTGAAATAAAGCTGAAATAAAGTCACAGAAATTAGAAATGATGGCTTGGCAACTAACCAAAATAAGTTTATTTATAGGAATATCACTTAAATCAAAATATTTTTAGAAACCATAAACCATATTTATTTTTTTATTTATTTTTTTTATTAAAACTGTTATTGACCAAAATAATAATAATAAAAACCAACAATCAAAAACAAAAAGCAAGAGTAAAAAACAATCCAAGATATTTAAAAACAATGCACTGAATTATGGTTTTAAAAGAGGAAAAAAATAGATATTGATTAATAAAACATTTTTTTTTGTCATTTTGCATATTGTCAACTAAGATATCACGTTAACTGTCTAAAAACTAAATTACATGATAAAATATTCACTACATGTAAAGAACATTTTCATATAAAACAAAGAAAAAACTTTTTATATTAAATAAATTGTCATAAAACTATGAAAACTAAAGTTAATTTAAAATATACAGCAGTATAGCAGTGTATAAATAATACTAAACTCATTCTAATGAAAACGTTCAGATGTTTATTTAAAAAAAAGAATTTTAATAAATCTAAATATTTAAATGAAAAATGTTATTTACCAAAAAAAATGACAATAAATAAATACATAAACATAAAGAGTAAAAAAACTAGATATTTAAAACAATGCACTAGATTATGGTTTTAGAAGAGGAAAAAAAGAAATTGATTAATAAAATACAGGTTAAAGTTAGAAAAGGTATTTTTCATTTTGCACATTGTGCCATTTAACAGTAAAACTTGCTAAAATTAATGGCATGATAAAATACTCACTAATTGTAAAGAACATTTTCATATAAAACCACAATAAGAACAATACATTATATTCAGGTTTGTAAAAAGATCTAAATTGGATATGAAGAAGATTCAAGAATTATTCTGGTCTCTACATGGCTCAGATCGCATCTTTAAAATAGGTGTATGGGATTTTTTTCTTGTTTTATTGTCCATCAGGCAAAAAACTGCAAGTGGATTACAAGTTACAATAGTAACAATGATGCTATCCTAAGCAAACACTGCTTATACCCAACACTGTATTTTACTACATATCTCTGTTTTGAAAACACACTCTATGCTAAGAACCCAGAAAAAGATTTCCCGCTCTTTTACAGCACGGCTGACACATGACTGACGTGAACTGCTTTTCATTTGTGGTTGCGAGCGCCTTAATCAATGCAGGTTTGTGATGCCGTCACCCCGGCAGAGCTGCTGACCGTACCTCTACCTCTCGCTCGCTTTCCCTGAGAAGTGGTGTGACAGTGAACTTGGATTCCCTCAGGGGAACGGTGCAAGCGAAGGATTGGGTTACAGGGCGAGAGACAATCCCGAGACGAAACCGCAAGAGGCCCCGTGAATAATGCACAAGCAACACGGGGCTTCGGGTTTCCTCGCTGGGATCGGCCCGTCTGCACTCACCCAGCCCATCGTGCGAGACGCGCACAATCCTGATCCTACGAGGGGGCAAAAGGTCAGGAGGTCAAGACCTTCGGTGTGAAAGTCACTGCTACAGGAACACCTCAGGTGAACAGACATGTACGTAATCACTTTCTAGTATGCATACTTGTATTACACCCTGACAGGCCAGACAGACGCCTCAACTGAGATGACTGGCGGTGAGTGTATCACTGACATTTCTACAGTAATGTTGTTGTTTATGAATTAAAAGTGAATGTATTGTGATGATCAAATTATGAAATAAATGACTCGTGTCATACTCGTGTCATTACTTCCACACACATCTGACTGGCAACCTTGTTTTTTTCTTACACAAATGCAGGTTGACTGAAGATGATGTAAAACGATTATAAAATATATATAATTATAAACTAGGGCATTAAAACAAATTAACTATTAAGTGTTATACTGTTCTGCCCTTACGAAAATTAACCATGGTTTTACTACAAAACCTTAAATAAAAACAAACAAAAAAGTTACTATAGCTGAACCATGGTAACCACAAATTAACCCTAGTTTTGCTACACTAACCGTAGTTTAACCATAGTATTTGTAGTACAACTCTGGTTGTAAAAATGGCAGTCAATACGCAAAAAAACATAGTTGCTACAGTTTTACTATAGTAAAACCATGGTTAATTTTCATAAGGATGGTTGACTGTGCTGATATACACACTCAAATGCTTGATATAAACTCACAATTGTGAGAAATAATGTCAAAATTACAATATATAAACTCAAAATTGTGAGAAAAAAGGCAGAATTGAGAGATATAAACTCTGAATTGCGAGAAAAAAAAGGCAGAATATCGAGATATAAACTCGGAATTGCAAGAAGAATCAAAATTGTGAGATATAAACTCAGAATTGTGAGGGAAAAAAGGCAAAATTCCGAGATATAAAACGGAATTGTGACAAAAAAAAGGCAGAATTCTGACATATAAACTTGGAATTTCAAGAAAAATCCAAATTGTGAGATATAAACTCAGAATTGCAAGGAAAAAAGTCAGAATTGCGAGATGTAAACTCAGAATTGTGAGAAAAAAGTCAGAATTGTGAAAAAAAAGTCAGAATTGCAAAATATAAACTTGGAATTGCAAGAAAAAAGGCAGAACTGCAAGATATAAACTCAAAATTGTGAGAAAAAAGGCAGAATTCCAAGATATAAAACAGAATTGTTAGAAAAAAGGCATAATTCTGAGATATAAACTTGGAATTGCAAGGAAAATCTGAATTGAGAGATATAAACTCTGAATTGCGAGAAAAAAAAGGCAGAATATCGAGATATAAACTCGGAATTGCAAGAAGAATCAAAATTGTGAGATATAAACTCAGAATTGTGAGGGAAAAAAGGCAAAATTCCGAGATATAAAACGGAATTGTGACAAAAAAAAAGGCAGAATTCTGACATATAAACTTGGAATTTCAAGAAAAATCCAAATTGTGAGATATAAACTCAGAATTGCAAGGAAAAAAGTCTGAATTGCGAGATGTAAACTCAGAATTGCGAGAAAAAAGTCAGAATTGCAAAATATAAACTTGGAATTGCAAGAAAAAAGGCAGAACTGCAAGATATAAACTCAAAATTGTGAGAAAAAAGGCAGAATTCCAAGATATAAAACAGAATTGTTAGAAAAAAGGCATAATTCTGAGATATAAACTTGGAATTGCAAGGAAAATCTGAATTGTGAGACATAAACTCGTAATTGCGAGGAAAAGAGGCAGAATTCCGGGATATAAACTTGGAATTGCAAGGAAAATCTAAATTGTGAGATATAAACTCAGAATTGCAAGGAAAAAAGTCAGAATTGCGAGATGTAAACTCAGAATTGTGAGAAAAAAGTCAGAATTGTGAAAAAAAAGTCAGAATTGCAAAATATAAACTTGGAATTGCAAGAAAAAAGGCAGAACTGCAAGATATAAACTCAAAATTGTGAGAAAAAAGGCAGAATTCCAAGATATAAAACAGAATTGTTAGAAAAAAGGCATAATTCTGAGATATAAACTTGGAATTGCAAGGAAAATCTGAATTGAGAGATATAAACTCTGAATTGCGAGAAAAAAAAGGCAGAATATCGAGATATAAACTCGGAATTGCAAGAAGAATCAAAATTGTGAGATATAAACTCAGAATTGTGAGGGGAAAAAGGCAAAATTCCGAGATATAAAACGGAATTGTGACAAAAAAAAGGCAGAATTCTGACATATAAACTTGGAATTTCAAGAAAAATCCAAATTGTGAGATATAAACTCAGAATTGCAAGGAAAAAAGTCAGAATTGCGAGATGTAAACTCAGAATTGTGAGAAAAAAGTCAGAATTGTGAAAAAAAAGTCAGAATTGCAAAATATAAACTTGGAATTGCAAGAAAAAAGGCAGAACTGCAAGATATAAACTCAAAATTGTGAGAAAAAAGGCAGAACTCCAAGATATAAAACAGAATTGTTAGAAAAAAGGCATAATTCTGAGATATAAACTTGGAATTGCAAGGAAAATCTGAATTGTGAGACATAAACTCGTAATTGCGAGGAAAAGAGGCAGAATTCCGGGATATAAACTTGGAATTGCAAGGAAAATCTAAATTGTGAGATATAAACTCGTAATTCCGAGGAAAAAAGTCTGAATTGCGAGAGGTAAACTCAGAATTGCGAGAAAAAAGTCAGAATTGTGAAAAAAAGTCAGAATTGCAAAATATAAACTTGGAATTGCAAGAAAAAAGGCAGAACTGCAAGATATAAACTCAAAATTGTGAGAAAAAAGGCAGAATTCCAAGATATAAAACAGAATTGTTAGAAAAAAGGCATAATTCTGTGATATAAACTTGGAATTGCAAGGGAAATCTGAATTGTGAGATATAAACTCGTAACTGCGAGGAAAAGAGGCAGAATTCCGGGATATAAACTTGGAATTGCAAGGAAAATCTAAATTGTGAGATATAAACTCGTAATTCCGAGGAAAAAAGTCTGAATTGCGAGATGTAAACTCAGAATTGCGAGAAAAAAGTCAGAATTGTGAAAAAAAGTCAGAATTGCAAAATATAAACTTGGAATTGCAAGAAAAAAGGCAGAACTGCAAGATATAAACTCAAAATTGTGAGAAAAAAGGCAGAATTCCAAGATATAAAACAGAATTGTTAGAAAAAAGGCATAATTCTGTGATATAAACTTGGAATTGCAAGGGAAATCTGAATTGTGAGATATAAACTCGTAACTGCGAGGAAAAGAGGCAGAATTCCGGGATATAAACTTGGAATTGCAAGGAAAATCTAAATTGTGAGATATAAACTCGTAATTCCGAGGAAAAAAGTCTGAATTGCGAGATGTAAACTCAGAATTGCAAGAAAAAAAGTCAGAATTGTGAAAAAAAGTCAGAATTGCAAAATATAAACTTGGAATTGCAAGAAAAAAGGCAGAACTGCAAGATATAAACTCAAAATTGTGAGAAAAAAGGCAGAATTCCAAGATATAAAACAGAATTGTTAGAAAAAAGGCATAATTCTGTGATATAAACTTGGAATTGCAAGGGAAATCTGAATTGTGAGATATAAACTCGTAACTGCGAGGAAAAGAGGCAGAATTCCGGGATATAAACTTGGAATTGCAAGGAAAATCTAAATTGTGAGATATAAACTCGTAATTCCGAGGAAAAAAGTCTGAATTGCGAGATGTAAACTCAGAATTGCAAGAAAAAAAGTCAGAATTGTGAAAAAAAGTCAGAATTGCAAAATATAAACTTGGAATTGCAAGAAAAAAGGCAGAACTGCAAGATATAAACTCAAAATTGTGAGAAAAAAGGCAGAATTCCAAGATATAAAACAGAATTGTTAGAAAAAAGGCATAATTCTGTGATATAAACTTGGAATTGCAAGGGAAATCTGAATTGTGAGATATAAACTCGTAACTGCGAGGAAAAGAGGCAGAATTCCGGGATATAAACTTGGAATTGCAAGGAAAATCTAAATTGTGAGATATAAACTCGTAATTGCGAGGAAAAAAGTCTGAATTGCGAGATGTAAACTCAGAATTGCAAGAAAAAAAGGCAGAATTGTGAAAAAAAGTCAAAATTGCAAAATATAAACTTGGAATTGCGAGAAAAAAAGGCAGAATTGCAAAATATAAACTCGGAATTGTGAGGGAAAAAAAGGCAGAATTGTGAGATATAAACTCAGAATTGCAAAAAGAAAAAAAAGGCAGAATTCCAAGATATAAACTCGGAAAGTGCAAGGAAAAAAAGTCAGAATTGCAAGAAAAAAAAGTCAGAATTACAAAATATAAACTCTGAACTGTGAGAAAAAGGCAGAATTGGGAAATATAAAATGGAATTGTGAGAAAAAAAGGCAGAATTCCGAGATATAAACTCGGAATTGCAAGAAAAATCTGAATTGTGAGATATAAACTCGGAATTGGGAGAAAAAAAGTCTGAATTGCGAGATGTAAACTCGAAATTATGAGGGAAAAAGGCAGAATTGGAAGATATAAACTCAGAAATTGTGAGGGAAAAAAAGGTAAAAATTGCAAGATCTAAACTTAGAACTGCAAGGAAAAAAGGGCAAAATTCCAAGATATAATCTCGGAACTGTGAGAAAAATGCAAAATTGCGATATATTAACTCAGAATTGCGAGAAAAAAGGTAGAATTGCGAGATATAAACTCGAAATTCCCAGAAATAAGTCAGAATTGCAAGAAATAAACTTGAAATTGCAAGAAATTAAGTCAGAGTTGCGAGATATAATCTCGGAATTGTGAGGAAAAAAAGTCAGAATTGCGAGATATAAACCTGCATTTGTGAGAAAAAAAAGGCCGGATTGCAAAATAAAAACTCGCAATTTTGAGAAAAAAAGTCAGAATTGCGAGATATAAACTTAGAATTGCAAGATAAAAGCCAGAATTGCAAGATATAAACTCAAAATTGCAAGGCAACATCAAGGCATGTTAAAACCCAAAGTTTACTTTCTGCCTTCTAAAATACCTGAATCTGGTCGATTTTTGAAGGCAGCATAGATGTATCCTTTGATATCCCACAATCCTGTGCGTTCAATTTCGGGATGGTTGATCTTAAAAAATGGCATCTGAAAGCTGCGTTTGGTAGTCTGTTTGTTTGTAAATGTATGTTTCTGACTAACTTTTTGTACTTTTGATGATTTCTAGATCTACAAATGTCAAAACCTAAAATAAACTAGAGGTAAGAAGTTCAATGTTTATGTTAAAATTACTTATTTTCTAAAACTTAAAGTTAAGATGTGGTTGAAATACTTGTATTTTACTTATTTCAATACTTCTGCTTCAGCCACCTGAAACAGGGACTTCACCTGGAAGACGACTAAGTAGGTCCTGTCAATACAGCCACAGCGCCAGCGGACAGACTTTATGAATGCATCGACTACATTTCCCCTCTCACCTCCTCTCATATTTTGCAGGGTGTGCAGCCCAGTGCCTCATTAAAACCATAGATCATAAATTGAACACTGACTTAGAGGGGCTAATCTGGGATTTAGAAGCCATTCAGTGAAAAAAGATAATTAATTTCACTCACATTCGCCGACCACATACTGGGTGAAGAGCTTAGTGAAGATGCACATGAATTAGAGCAAGTCTTTAGAAAGTTCTAGGTAATCCCATGCAAAACGACTTTGGGAACGGTGTTGTTGACATGGTTGACTGCGGCCTCCGAGCAGGACCGCTTCACACACATTAATGCCGTGAACGAACTGAATGCAGCGGAAAAAAGAGGCATATTGAAAAAATAACAATCCACTGCCCCGTGCTAAGCTGAAACTACATCCGTAACAATCATGAACAAGCAGCAATGTTTTCACTGAGCACGCCGGTAGGGGAAAAACTACACTGATTACAACATTCATAACAACAATGAGCAAAATGTGATGGGACAGGGCAAAAACATATAATTTTGCAACAATGCGAAACCATACAGTCATATAATTTTGTTTATGTTTTATGGCACCATATTCCTAAAGCATACGAGTGTAGAGTGCTTATTGTTTGCAGATATTATATGAGACAAAACAGATATTTTTGTATGAAATATTTATACAGTATTAAAGGACTCCTAAAGTAAGTTATATTTAGAAGCAAAATAACCATAGTTGTTCGTTTTCTTATTCTTGGTCCAAGCAGATGTTTTCCCATTTAAAGGAGCATTATTATGCCCCTTTTTACAATATGTAATATAAGTCTCAGGTATCCCCAGAATGCGTCTGTGAAGTTTCAGCTCAAAATACCCCACATATCATTTACTATAATTTTGAAAATGCCTATTTTGAGTGGAAGCAGAAACACACCGTTTTCATGCATTTCTCTTTAAATGCAAATGAGCTGCTGGTCCCTGCCCCCTTTTTCAGAATAGGGCTGTGCCTTTACATCTTATAACTCAGATACTCTGCTAAAAAACATCTGTTTCAGGGCTCTAGGCTTACTTTTTTTTTTTTGTTAGGAGCACTTGATAATGTCAGTAGCACATGGTGCTCCTAAATATTTTTTCATAGTCGCACGTAGTAGTTCTCAGTCGCAAATGCGAGTGAAATGGTCGCACTGTGAAGCCCTGCATTTGGTTTTGTCTATCACACTGAAATCATGCGTTTTAAAGCCACATCAGTTTAAACTTCTGATATAGGGTTTTCTGCGTGCACACATCCAAAGCACGCGTACAGAAAGCAGCTGTCACAAGGAATGTGAGTACTAAACTAAGTTCTCTTTCATGTCATATTGCGCTTGAACTGTCAAAACACAAAGTTTATGTTAAAACACATAGGAATTACAAAAACAGTCGGTTATGTCTGTGAATCTAAACAGCTAGGAAAGAAATTCCATGTTTATATTAGATATGTGTGGCAGGAGTGTAATATATAGTAAATAAATCAATAAATCCACTGCTTTTTTGTCTCCTCCAAGGCTGGGAATCTAAATAATGTTCTGTACTCGTCTGTGCAGTCAACGACAGAACAGTTAGCATTGCTCAAACTTTCACCATGGCATTAGAACTGGTACACCGTTGTTGCTTGTGAAAACAAAATGGTGGCGCCCAAGTGGAAAAGTGCAAATTAACGGGAGGTAATATTATAATAAGATCTATTTCTATGTCATAGGTGGAAGTGAAATCTGAGCAGCTGAGCAGTTAATAGGTTGTCCTTTTAACGTTTTCAGGGTTGGTAGATGCAAATCATGACCAAAGTCAACAAAATATTTTGTGGCTCATCAGCAGTGTTGGGAAAGTTACTTTGGAAATTTAATAGGTTAAAAATTACAAGTTACCTTTTTTCAAATGTAATAACTAGTGTAACTATTTCAGTTACTTTATGAAAGTAATGTAACTGATTACATTTGATTACTTTTAACGAATATTTCTAACTGTTAATCAGCTCTCAGACAGGTTGTAGCCTAAGATTTCAGCAGCAATGTAGAGTGAAATACAATTATTTGAAAATCTGGAAGCTGAGGGTGCAAAAACATCTAAATATTGAGAAAGTTGTCCAAATGAAGTTCTTACCAATGCATATTATTAATAAAATAAAATTTTAGATCTTTATGGAACATGATCTTTACAGAATATCCTAATGATTTTTGTCATAAAAAAAATCGATAATTTTGACCCATACAATGTATTGTTGGCTATTGGTACAAATATACCTGTGCTACTTACGACTGGTTTTGTGGTCAAGGTCGAATATTATTAAAACATATCCAAACTTTTACAGAAAACATTAGATGTAACCCCCTTTATAATTGTTAACATTTTCATAAGTACACTCTTAAAAATAAAGGTGCTTCACGATGCCATAGAAGAACCTTTTTTGTCTAAATGGTTCCATAAAGAACTTTTAACATCTGAAGAACCTTTCTGTTTCACAAAAGGTTCTTTGTGGCAATAGAAGGTTCTTCAGATTATAAAAAGGTAAGAAAGAGATGGTTCTTCAAAGAACCTTTGACTGAATGGTTCTTTGTGGAACCAAAAATGGTTCTTCTATGGCATCGCTGTGAAGAACCTTTTAAAGCACCTTTATTTTTAAGAGTGTAACTGTAATTTAATCACACACTTTTTCTTAGTAACTGTAACAGATTACAGTTACGTTTATTTTTTAATAACTGTCCCCAGAATGCATCTGTGAAGTTTCAGCTCAAAATACCCCACATATAATTTATTATAATTTTGAAAATGCCTATTTTGAGTGGAAGCAGAAACACACATACAGGAGAAATGGACCTCATACTCCAGAAGGTAAAAACACATGAATTTTATTCAAAGGCCCAAACTGGGAAGAATAAGAAAAAGAAAAAAAATTAATTTGGTGCAGTTGCTGATATTCATATGCTCAAAAATTCTCATAGCTTGTAATGAATATCAATGAGATCTTTATAGCAGTACAGCAGAAAAATAAAATGCATATAAATATCAGTTGCCACTCTCCCAATAATACAGTATTTCTTGGTAAAATGTTAGGAGATGATAGGTTAATAGAAATTTCAGACTAACATGGAAAATATGTGACCCTGGACCACAAAACCAATCATAAGGGTCAATTTTTTGACATTGAGATTTATATATCATCTGAAAGAAGCTGAAATGCAACTATTTGAAAGTGTGGAATCTGAGGGTGCAAAAAAAAAAATCTAAATTTTGAGAAAATCACCTTTAAAGTTGTCCAAATTATGTTCTTAGCAATGCATATTACTACTCAAAAATTAAGCTTTGATATATTTATGGTAGGAAATTTACAAAGTATCTTCATGGAACATGATCGTTACTTACTATCCTAATGATATTTGGCATTAAAAAAAATCGATAATTTTGACCCATACAATGTATTGTTGGCTATTGCTACAAATATACCCATGCTACTTAAGACTGGTTTTGTGGTCCAGGATGACTGCTTATCATGTTATTACCATTCATTTTAATATCTTATTTATTCTTTCCTTTCAACCAGACATTTGTGCACTGTGACTTACAACTACATCTGAGTGCAGTTGACTAGTCTTATTACCATTGGGTGTGGCGTCTGAAATCTGGTCTCAGTTTAGTATTGACGACACAAATTCTTCTCTCTCGGATGTTCCGATAGAACGAGTGATAACCAAATTTCTGATTGCGCACATAATCAGAAAAGAGGAACACTTGCTGTTTGCGTTTCCACAACTTTGGGTGTCGTCATCCTGAAATCCAAAGCAGATGTCGCTTTGCGACTGGATGAACTGTTTTTAGCGATAGCGACATGTTTAAAGTGAATTTTTCTCACAGACGCAAGAACATGGCCAGATTCGAAGCGACCTACGGTTTAAATAAATACATCAGGAAAAGGGGAGTCTTGAGGTTTGGCAAAAACACAAATCTGAAGGGAAACAAAGGCAGTCGAGGCTTATTTTTTCTCTTCCCATTTGTTTGTTTAAATTTCACTGTGGTGTTATATAAGATGGTTAAGTTCATTTTGGCCGCGGGGGACGTGGCGTCTAAAAAGTATTAATCATTGGCGGCAAAGCAACAATTACACCTGTGCCTTTTGTGTTCGCCACACAAATGAAAGCTCCTGTCCCAAGTCCGTACTGCGTGTCCGGGATTACCGTGGCTCGTTAATCAAAGGGCTCCCGGCAGGACGGGGCAGGCCTCTCCGTGGCAGAGAAAAGTTCGCCCTGGGTGATAGCAAGCCTATTATCATATTATCGCCTCAGGCACTGCTATTAAACTGGAAATTGCAGACCAGGGTTTTTTTTAAAAAAGGGACATTCATGTGGAGATCAGTGGAACAGCTTGTAGCCACTTCAGGCCTCTCTTGTCCACGTTTTCCTATGTTTTGTCTATTCCTCCTTTGCTCTGCCTGCCGTCACTTAGTTTGACCGTTTTGTATTTATTTTTTTTGCTGCGGCTCTTTCTTTGATTTTCTTGAACTCTCATCGTCAGTGTCTTTGGCTTGTGTCAGTTCTGTCAATTGGAAGAATTAGATGTGCTGTCTGGCATAACAGCGGGTCAGCGGTCTGGCCAAATCCTAAAATAAAAGAACGCTTCTGCCATTACAGCCTCTCCAGCTGTCTCGTATCAAAGTTAAAAAGTGGTAAACTCTCAGCAGAAAAGTGCACAATACTCAACTGAATTCCATTAGAAACAAAACGCTGGTCGAAGACTGACACGGCAGAGAAGAAATTGTTGAATAAAGTCATTAGGCTGATTTTCATTTTAGCTTCATAACATTAGGGTTGAACCACTCATGTCACATGGACTATTTTACAACATGGTTATGTTGCGGTCTATGCAAGGTTAGAAAGCTCTCTGATTTCATCAAATATATCTTAATTTGTCTTCCAAAGATGAACAAAGGTCTTACAGGTTTGGAACGACATGACAGTGGGTAATTAATTACAGAAAAACTTTGTTCTGAGAGGGCCACATAATTTTCTTTTCCTTAATGTGGGGGGCCAGTCGGTTTATAAAAGAAAATACCATGGGCCGGACTGACTACTAGTATTATTATTATTTTATTATGATTTTATCTGTATTTATTATACCTTTTAATGCTAGAATAGTTTATTATTTTGTTATGCACCACACAGACAAATAATCATTTCTTTTCAAAAGATACACAGGTGCATCTCAATAAATTAGAATGTCATGGAAAAGTTCATTTATTTCAGTAATTCAGCTCAAATTGTGAAACTTGTGTATTAAATAAATGTTATGCACACAGACTGAAATAGTTTAAGTCTTTGGTTCTTTTAATTGTGATGATTTGGCTCACATTTAACAAAAACCCACCAATTCACTATCTCAACAAATTAGAATATGGTGACATGCCAATCAGCTAAACAACTCAAAAGACCTGCAAAGGTTTCCTGAGCCTTCAAAATGATCTCTCAGTCTGGTTCACTATGCTACACAATCATGGGGAATACTGCTGATCTGACAGTTGTCCAGAAGACAATCATTGACACCCTTCACAAGGAGGGTAAGCCACAAACATTCATTGCCAAAGAAGCTGGCTGTTCACAGAGTGCTGTATCCAAGCATGTTAACAGAAGGTTGAGTGGAAGGAAAAAGTGTAGAAGAAAAAGATGCACAACCAACCGAGAGAACCGCAGCCTTGAGAGGCTTGTCAAGCAAAATCGATTCAAGAATTTAGGTGAACTTCACAAGGAATGGACTGAGGCTGGGGTCAAGGCATCAAGAGCCACCACACACAGACATGTCAAGGAATTTGGCTACAGTTGTTGTAGTCCTCTTGTTAAGTCACTCCTGAACCACAGACAACATCAGAGGCATCATACCTGGGCTAAGGAGAAGAAGAAATGGACTGTTGCCCAGTTGTACAAAGTCCTCATTTCAGATGAGAGCAAGTTTTGTATTTCATTTGGAAACCAAGGTCCTGGAGTCTGGTGGAAGGGTGGAGAAGCTCATAGCCCAAGTTGCTTGAAGTCCAGTGTTAAGTTTCCACAGTCTGTGATGATTTGGGGTGCAATGTCATCTGCTGGTGTTGGTCTACTGTGTTTTTTGAATCACACGTCAAACTCTGCCTTCAGCATTTTCAGCGCTTCCACATACTTTTCAGCTGGGAATGGGGCCACTGGTTTCTCAGAAAAACTTTGGGTAACTGGGAGATGAGTGAAGTCTTGCTTTTGCACCTGTCCCACAATTAGTGCTAGTTTGACCTCAAATGCTATCGAGTCATTTTGTTATCGCTCTGAATTTTCTAGCTGGCTCGCGCATCACCTTTTCGATCGCGTTGACACATTATGTTGAATGTACCATTCTGTTGGTGAATTTAACAAATAATTAGGCTATGTTAATAACTAAGGGAAATTTTAGTTTGAAATCCATCCTTTATTATCAAATACCGAAATGATAAGTAAAACATATATTTAAAATTACATTTTCAAAATATGTCTCTGGCATTGTTCAGAGACATCGCGGGCCTTAGTTTGGGGACGGCTACTTTAAACACATTTAGTTGTTGTACATGTTTGATTTACTGAAAAGAACCGAGTCATTTGTGAAGGAATTGCACTGGTTGCGCTAGACGTGTTTGATTTACTAAAAAGACTCATTAGAGTCCTTCAATCAGAAATGACGACACACTGTATGCTCTGTCGACATGATGAAAAGTCCCTTCGAAGTGTCCTTATGTAAACCTATTGGTGGTAAAACATGAGGCAATTTCCATCCCGTGGCCAGCATGTTTTCAAGTAAATGTTGCCATGTTTTAGCAGCTGTGTTATGAATCAAAACAGCAATTAAGGCTTTGTCGCAAACTATTAAAGGTGAACTATTAAAGGTTTCCTGAACATGGAAGTCACGCTTGGCTCTTAACCTGTAGAATGCTTTGGATTTCTGGTCTCCAGTGTTTCTAGTCAAAGTAGTATATATTCTGAGCTGTTAATCTAATGTTAAACCTATTAAAATGTTTTTAAAAAGCACATGGCTATATAGCGCCATCACTTTGCAATGTTGCAATGACCGTCATTTTGGCAGTGCTTTACTCCTCAAAGTTTAATGAGTGTGTAGATGACACAAAGCTGCCGACGTTAGCTACATTAAAAACAGATTGACGCTATTTGAATGGGTTCCTATGGAGACCGGAACAGAAGAGCATCCAATCTGATGTTAGAATTTGTAATGGCGGCGCTCATCGTTTACTCAGGAAAAAGGTGTATATTATTAATTGCTCATCATTTATTTGGAAATCATGTTACACTGGCTGTGCTGTAGACTATTTTTTTATTTTTTATTTTTTTTACAAAAAAGAACCGACTAACTGGTTGCGCTATAAGTTTTTGTATAACTAGAACTAAGTCATTCGTTCAGGAACTGCTCTGGTTGCGCTGTGTGTTCACGGTAAAAAGAATCAGCTCATTAGAGTCGTTTGAGAATTGAATTACACTGGTTGTGCTGTTTGTTGATGATTTAGTCGGCTCAACCAGCTCATTATAGTTATTCGTTCTGGAATTGTGCTACACCGGTTGAATGGATTTTGATTTTCTACTTAGAAAATCAAATAATGATATAAATACTGTTCAGTTTTTTGCACAGACCGATCGTTTTGTGTCTTAAGACTTAAAAAAAGTTTAATTTGGTTTTGTCTATGTATTTTTTTTACTCTTAACTTGGTAACTATTGACTGCAATTATATGATTGACAGACTGCAACGGTTTGAGTTAAAAATGTTTGTTTGTGTTCTACTGAAGAAATAAAGTCACCTACATCTTGGATGCCCTGGGGGTAGACAGAAAAATATCAAATTTTCATTTTCAGGCGAACTATCGCTTTAATAGAATCGTCAAATTGGAGTCATTCATCTGGGAATCGCCCATACTGGTCACGCTGTAGATTTGAAGGAAACTGTTGCTGATTTATGACTATTTATGCCATAAAAATATGTTAAAATTGTAAGAGTAGCATGCTAATAGACCAATCTGGAGTAGACGGCAAAATTACCTCACTTGCAGAAAAGCACTGGCAACAAGTGGAGGGAAAAATGCATTGTTGTGCCTTTGGATGTCAGAATCGGAATGCAAATCATTCTTAGAAAATACTGTCGTCAAAGACGCCATTTGAAGCTAAACGCAGACTAAAGGACAGACGACTGGATAGAACTGTACCTTTAAAGTGTAAATTTGATTTAAACAATAAGTCTACATAATATTCACATGCAGTTTATATAGATGGTTTGCACTTACATTACGATTTGGTCAGTTACTCGGATGCGTGGCCATATTAGCAATAGTCAGATGTAAACAACAGCATAGATTCTACAGTTAATGTACTACTGAATACGTTGTTCTGCTAATGTATGCCTAAAGCACGGGGGGAAAAAACGTGTGGAAGCTGCTAAATACATACAAGCAGTATTAAATAAGATATTAGCCTAATATTTCACCTACCTGACCAGAAATGATAAGAACATGAATTTGATCAAGATTCTTGCCCTGAAAATCCTGGTTTAGTTTGACAAATCACAAATGCCTTTTGTTCCTCAGACAGTTTTTAATACTTTTCTCATTAATTTGTTATAACTTTTGGCAGTCTACAGAACTCAAAATGTTTTTCCTGGTCTGACCGATGAGTACAGCCCAAAACATGACAATAATTGATCATTTTCAGCAGAAATAATCAGCAAAATATGTGAGTTTTGTTCAACTCATTAGCCCTACAGTTACAGCATGAAATACTATTTAAACCTATAACATTGTACATTTACCTATTTTATCTTTCAATTCAGACTTTTTTTTTTTTTTTGCAAATGCAAGTTTATATCTTGTGAGTTTGTCAATTCTAAGGGAAAAAAAGCCAGAAGTGTGGGAGATAAAAAAAAAAAAAAAAATGATTTTGAGCCAAGGGGATAAGAGAGAATGACGAGTTGATTTTTCTTATCAGAATTGTGAGATATTATCTAAAAATTGCAAGAACAAAGCCAGAATTTTGAAATATAAACTCAAATTTACCTTTTTTATTATTTTATTCCAGCGTATTTTATTTTAGCATGTGTCAGTGAGTAGCCTAGTAGGCCCTATGGAAATCTTTTATCACACTTGTCTCTTTTCTTCTCAAATAATAATACTTAAGACTCTAACATTTCATATGTATGTGTTTATTTATCTGTTTAATAGCTGTGAAATTAGTGTTTTGTGTCAGAGTTTATTAAATATGATAATGACTAGCGAACTGTTTTAGGGTTTGCTGCAATGCAAATAAACTAAAGTAGTTTCCATTATTTACTTCTCAAAAGCACATCTATATTTCATCCAAATGGTGATTTATATTATATGTGGCCCATCACACACTACCACATCCCTTTGCCAAATGGCTGGCTTTTGGATTCCCTCATTGGATAAATTACCCGGTTTCTGGTCAGTGTATCACACATTACTTGAATAATGCCCCTCAGAGGAGTCCAGTATTGAGTCCAGCCCCTTAATGTGATACATGAATAGGCATGGAGGCATCCACACCTCCCCTGGCCACAGCTAAAGCGGAGGTAACAAAGCCCAGGGTGATGGAGGGCCCGA
Source organism: Garra rufa (assembly GCF_049309525.1). Taxonomy (NCBI): domain Eukaryota; kingdom Metazoa; phylum Chordata; class Actinopteri; order Cypriniformes; family Cyprinidae; genus Garra; species Garra rufa. The sequence goes on along the minus strand of NC_133367.1, from coordinate 26,067,025 downwards.
ACCACGCCTGGCCCCATAACGAGCGGGTAATTAGCGAGCGGGATTACAGCCCTGCCGTCCACCGAGAAATTAGCATTAATCAAAGAGTTGGTCAGGAGGAGAGAAGTATTGGTCACACCGGGGTCTGATGGTCCTGCTGGACGCTGAATGGCAATGAGTCGCCTAAGGCACGGACGCAGCACGAGACCCTTTAATTGCCACCAGTGTTTTAGAACCGGGGCGACAATCAATGGCTTCCCATTGCTTAATGGCGCTTGGATGGGGAGAGAGGGGAAAGTGTGAATGCTGGCAGGTGCTGAGGCCCAGCGAACGGACTTCGGGGAAACATGATCTCACCCGCTTCTCCATGTGCTGTGCGTTTGGTGAATAATGCGGACGGTTATTTGCGTGAGGTTTATATTTGAGGCATGACCTCGGCTGGAAGCTTTCAGTGATTATTATTCTATCTCATGCTCGCTTTTGGCACGTAACAAAATACATCTGTAAGTCGACATGCTGAAAAGTCCCTTCGAAGTGTCCTTATGTAAACCCGCTGGTGGTAATCCGTGAGGCGATTTCCATCCAGTGGCCAGCGTGTTTTCAAGTAAACGTTGCCACGTTTTAGCAGCTGTGTTATGAATCAACACAGCAATTACGGCTTTGTCGCAAAGTATTAAGGGTGAGGTCACAACATTTAAAGGCCAAAAAGGTCCATTTTCTACTTTTCGAAAGTGTAACGATGCATGAAGCACAGCTCCGGGTGACCAATTTGAACCCCTTGTGAAATCGGTGTTGGGAAATCTTTGGGGAATGGGGAAAACTTGTTTCAGCCACGAAAATTCGCTGAACATTTAAACATGTTCACTGCTTCCAAACTGTGATGCATTAGTTCCTGTAGTTGCTTTTTAGTAATTGTCTTGCTGTTTAATTGAACTGCATTGCCTTGGCTTCTAAAAAGGAACGAGTCCGCACACTAACGACAGACATCTTCTGCATTTACTCCCAACAGAATCCCTTAAAAAACTCACACCAGCGTGAGCAACCGCGGTCCAGCGTCTGGTGGTTTGTGTATGTGTGTTTCCCTTGATTTATATGTGGATGACCCACAGAACGTCAATTTCACTGAGGCGCTGTATATTTACGCATGCTTTTAAAACCCCAACCCAGCTGGCCAGTAATTATGTCCGCTTTGGGTGATATTCCAGCGAGAAGGGATCCCTGCTGCGGTCAGTCTGGATCCAACCTGAATCCAGTCCACTGTAAACACAGCAGAAGAGCACAAGATATTGCTCTGTCTGTCTATCTGATAGTCTACTCCCTTATATGCCACCAATCTTAAACTAGCTAAAAGATAAAATGTCTCCTTGGAAAATGAACTAGTCTCTGTGGACCAAAAAGTCAAGGTTTGAGAAGTTAGCATTGTACTCTTAGCCGTCTTGCTATAAGATAATGTAACTAAACAAAAAAATCGTTCTCCATTCAGAAGTGTTTATATATAAATCCTTCCAGGAAACTATTCTGTCTGTCAATCAAAAATATGATGAAAACTGTTTGTTGACAAGCTTTTTTCCCATGACGCGATAACAATAAAGTCGATAACTGTGACTATAGAGTGTTTTCATGACTCATTATTAATCGGCCATATTGGCCGCACTGAATGTAAACAATGCAGCTGAACTGAATGAAACTTGCATATTTTGCTGATTGCTGACCGGGGAAAACATTTGGAGTAGCCAACTATAGACTGCCAAAAGTTGTACCAAATCAAGGAGAAGAGTGCACAAAACTGTCTGAGGAACAAAAGGTGTTTGTGGTTGGCCAAACTGAACCAGTATTTCCAGGGCAAGAATCTTGACAACATTCGTCTTTGTTCTTATTATTTCCAGTCAGGTAGGTGAAAAATTAGGCTGATATCTTAATTAATACTGCTCGTATGTATCTTTACCACCTATTAACCTTAGTTTGTCAAAATATTGTGCCGTTTCCTGTTTACTAAGTCCTTCTCTATATGATTTAGCAGCTTCCACATGTTTTGTCTGTGGTTTAGACAGCATGAATTAGCAGAACAGCGTATTCAATAGTACATCAATCATGCAATCCATGCTACTACATCTGAGTATTGCCAGTATGGCCAGGCATCCCAGTAACTGACCAAATCGTGACACAAGTGTAAAACATCTATATCAACATGCAATATCGTTGGCGATAAAAGATAAGGCTTAAATCTATTTAAAAAATAAAAATAAAAAAAACTTTACCAAAATCCCTTTTTATATTTGTTATTGTCGAAAAAACGAGACAAAATATTTTCGCGGACTGTTTACATGCCTCTACTTTTGTGCTTTAACGTGTGTGGTTGTCAAATATCAAGTTCAAATCGCCAAATCAGAGCTTCTCTATTAAAAGGATACATTTTCTTCACGGTGTTTTGCGTATTTATGCAATCTGGCAACCATGCGTACGCGTTCGATCTTCATTGCGGAAGCGCCGAAGATGATCTGAAAACACCGACAAACAAGTAAGTGAAAGTGTCATTCATTCAGTTAGTGTTCTGTCATGAGATCTCGACTATTTTGACTATTACTATGTTTACTGAATAAATTATCTTACTCAGCCGCTGTTGTTTTAATAGAGAAACGTGTGGACCCTGGACAACAAAACCAGTCATAAACGTCATTTTTTTGTTTTGTTTTTTTTTAGATTTATACATCACCTGAGGGTTGAATAAATAAGCTTTCAATTGATGTATGGTTAGGACAATATTTGGCTGATATACAACTATTTGAAAATCTGGAATCTGAGGGTGCAAAATAATCAAAATACTGAGAAAATCGCCTTCAAAGTTGTCCAAATGAAGATCTTAGCAATACATATTACTAATTAAAATGAAGTTTTGATATATTTACGGCAGGAAATTTACAAAATATCTTCATAGAACATGATCTTTATTTAATATCCTAATGATTTTTGGCATTAAAAAGAAAAATCGATCATTTTGACCTATACAATGTATTTTTGACTATTGCTACAAATAGGCTATACCTGTGTTAGCCTACTTAAGACTGGTTTTGTGGTCCAGGGTCACATTTGGAATTACTATGAGGAATTTCACTGTTATTTTTTTTTTTGTATCAGTTTTACCATTAAACAGCATGAGAAGAATGTGTTTTCATTAACTGAAACTAGACTAAAGCACTCATTTATCTGACTAAAACTTGACTAACGTTAAACAAAAACAGGACAAGGTTGACTAAATATGATAACTAAAAGTGCATCTAACACTGGACTAAGACTAAATTAAAAATGGCTTACAAAATTAGGTTTCATAGAGAAATGGTGTGAGGTTGAAGTAAGCAAAATAGCTAAAGCGCTAACAGCGCCTTTTGTTTTATTTATTAGCTTTTTTCTTACACATTTCATGTTCTGATTTCGCATTCAGTTTCAAACAAATGTTACATCTTTATATAGAAAGTGGTTACAACACCAAGTATTTACTTTAAACCTCTTTAAACTACTTAAATAGTTTGTAGTTAGTCAGATTTACTAAATAGTGTTTGTTTGCACATCAAGCCAAACAAAGGGTAAGTAGTTCACTTTATTATTTCATATTTCTTAAGCCAACAGAGTGTGTTTATAAATATGTTTTATTTATATTTTCTGAACTGCAGCCTGTTAATGCACTGCTATGCGCCGCATGAAACAGGCCTTATTTTTAGCATTCTACATATTCGCAGTAATTGTCCTGCCACATAGCGAACTGCAGGTGATCTTGGCTGTCTGCTAAACTTCCTGTTCTCTCTTACTGCATTTTTTGCAGTCTCACGGATCCCTCTCAGCGAGCAAAACCTGAGACATTGCAGCAAAACCCCAAAACTCAGCAGAGTCCACATCAGCAGTATCCCGAACAGGATCTTCCCATCTGAGGGAGCGACTCACAGCGGTGGAGGACACCAAGCAGGTGTGTGTGTGTGTGTGTGTGTGTGTGTGTGTGTTTCTGTGTGTGTGTTTCTGTGTCTGTGTGTGCGTGTCCCACCGGTCAGGCATCATTAACTCTCCCAGTGGCCTTGGCTCTTAACCCTCCCCCATGCCTAGGGCCGGGACTGTGACGGCACCCTGACAGCGGGTGCAGGGTGTCGGGGCCGAGCCCTCATGGTTTGTGTGTGCCGTTCACGCTCCAGTGATGCAGTGCGGCCTGACAAATGAGAGCCCTACCCGTCTCTCCATATCTCGCCCCCATCCCACCGCCCGTTTGCATTCTTACCCCGATTGAGTTACGCCACCGATGAGCAGTCAATAGAGTCAGTGTTCGAGCTTTTGTGCAGTATCATTCCAGTTGGAGATAGTGGCAGCGTGTGTGAGCGTGCTTGTCGTATACCAAGTGCATCCTTTTTAGTCCGTCGGCTTTTGCCATTGTGCCCTTAATTGTTCAAATGGAGGATGTTGTTATATGAGGTGTCTCATATATTGGACTTGTCTTCCTCACAGCGCTCCATAAATCCCCTTTGGGTGACATACGACGGGATGCTGGAACAAAGCAGGACTGAGGCCAAGAGACCTCTTACTTTTGACAAAATGTAGAAACACCGCCTCCTATAGGTCAAATAAAGAACGGTACATTAGACAGTCTGCCTGCTCAAGCATCCTGTTTTGACAAATGACATGTAATATATTGTAAAATAAAATGATAGATACCAATGAGAGAGAAAAAAAATATTTATATATAAATATATATAATACTTTTATACTATACGTAGTAAAATGGTAGGATATGTGAATGATGTATGTGAATACCTCAAATCATGTGGCTTATTTATTTATTTATCCTTTGTAATAAAAAATGTACAACAAATGTAAATACATTATGACAAATGATGTAGTTAAATCGAAAAAAGTACGTACATAAATATATTCATAAAATATATATAAAATGTAAAACATATATAAAAACATTGTAATTTGTCATGATAATTTATACATATAATGAACTTTCCTAATTCTCCTTTCTAATAAAATATATTAATTAAAAAAAAAATACATTTTATAGAAAGGGTCAAGTGAAGAACAGAACTTTAGACATTATGACAAATAACATGTAGTTAAATGAAGAAAAAATATATATAATCATAAAAATACTAATATATATATATATATATATATATATATATATATACATATTTATACATACATATTTTTCATAAAATATCTAAAAAAACACTTAATTTTCCTTTGTAATAAAAATATATATGTATTAGAAAATACATTTTTATACAGACATTATAACAAATTACATGTAGTTCAATTAAGAAAAGAAATATATATATATTTATCATATAAAATATGTAATCATAAAAATACTAAAAAATATATAAAACGCATGAAACACAAGTAACACTGTATGTAATTTATCTATCTATCCATCTATCTGTTTATATATATATATATTAGTGGTGGGCATAGATTAATTTTTTTAATCTAGATTAATCTAGATTAAATCTTGAAATTAATCTAGATTAATCTAGATTAAAATGGCTAATTTGAATTATGCTGAAGGCATTCAGAATATGTGTGCTACCCAAATAATGACTAAAATTAAGTCTTTGAGAACGGGTTTCTCAAACCAGGTGGCACATTAGACCAGGCGCTCATCTCCTGTTTCCAAAATGCATTACAAACTGCTTGACAATTGCATTTACAACACAATTAACTATACAAACTTGTGTAAACCAAGTACTTCTGCGCAAAAGGCTGTACGACGTGCGCGTTCCAGTAAAATACACAGGCGCGCGGGTATGGATTATGTGATGATGCGTGCATCTTCCAATAAACTGCGTTGCTTTTAGAAGCGTCAATTCAGTTGTTGCATATAGTTTAATGTCTTTATTTCGGGATTATCAAAGTAAATTATAACTCAAACTTGAGATTTTACTGGGGCACAGCAGATTTTCACTGGGGCACGTGCCCCAAGTAAAAAGGGTCTAGCAACGCA
>NC_133367.1:26026747-26060560 GCF_049309525.1 Garra rufa | reverse complement strand
AAATGCCAGGCGGTGCCCGTCCTCCCTGGCAGGGAAGCAGAGCATCAGCTGAGAAACTCACGGCTGAGCCAGCGTGAGAATATTGGACCGGCTTATCGGGTGACACGCCAGCGCCAAACGTGAAAATTAAAATAAAGGATTAGAGGAGGGGGGTTGGAAAGGTCTGGCCTCGATATTTATTTATTTCTCAATCACCATTTCGTGAAGGCTGTCACCTTATCATTAATTCCTCTTGACACTTTCGGTTCCAAGCGACACAACTGTAATTTCATGGGCTTGTGTAACCTGGGCAGGCATGCTGGGGGTGGGATGGTGGAGGTGGGGTGTCTTTAGATGTGTGCGCGTGTGAATGAAGGCCTTCCTCTGCCAAGATCAGAGCGAGTGGTCGTCACTTTCACTAACAAACACATGCTCGCGATGACAACATGAGTGTTTCAGTTGTTTCAAAGACTTTAAAGCCAACATGAAACCATTTTCTTGTAATCCGACACGAAACAGGATATTTAAAGAGAAAAACATGCAAGATGACTTTATGGACCGTATGTGTTCTTGTTGTGCCATCAGCCAATCAGCTTTTCCTGCGGACATAGAGTCATTAGTCACATGTCATTGATTACACTTTGATAAAATATCACAAAGACAAACATTTCTCTTTTTAGAATAATGTGCACTGATGAATCATACGCAATAAGACCAGGAACCGAATTAACAAAATAAATAGGGTCGTTTTTGATTTCATATCGACTTTAAGGATGACCAATGTAGTCTGGATGAGGTCTTGGGTTATTCATCTTGGGTAAGTGGATTAGTCTGAATATCAGATTGCGTTTGCATCACTGTGTAGTTTGAAATAAATGTTAGCGGCAGCTAAGCCTGATAAAAAATACTGTGGTGGTACCATGGTAATACTATATCAATGTACCTAAGCCAAACCACGGAAAGAAGTAGCACATTTACCGCAGAAAAGCTACACACACAGCTTTTCGGATGTCTTAGGTTTTCTTTGGATGGTAAACTCTGCAAAATAAAAAGTTATATTCACTCATTTCCATCAAAATGTTGCCAATTACAAATGTTGTTTTGATGCTCTTTAATGTTGATTGACAGATCACTGCTACCTCAGTTTAAGCAGCGCAAAGCACATCTTATCTTCCAACTTACTACTCGTTAATAGCGAGTAGTAAAATTACGCTGATTTTAATGCCACGTTAAAAAATGAAAAAATCTAAGATTATGAGTTTAAAGTCGTAATGTTTAGCGAATAAAGTTGAAATACTACGGGAATGAAGTCGAAATACTAAAAGAATAAAGTCGAAACACTACGAAAATAAATTCCAAATATTGCAGAATAAAGTCAAAATATTACGAGAATAAAGTCAAAATACTACGAGAATGAAGTCAAAATACTTCGAGAATCATGTTGAAATACTATGAGAATGAAGTCAAAATACTTTGAGAATCATGTTGAAATACTACAAGAATGAAGTCAAAATATTACAAGAATAAATTCAAAATATTTTGAGAATAAAGTTGAAATATTTTGAGAATTAATTCGAAATGCTACGAGAATAAAGTCTAAATACTATGAGAATGACGTTGAAATACTATGAGAATAATGTAAAAATACTACCAGAATAAAGTTGAAATACTACGAGAATGAAGTTAAAATATTCTGAGAATAAATTCTAAATATTTTGAGAATAAAGTTGAAATATTTTGAGAATTAATTCGAAATTCTAAGAGAATAAAGTCAAAATACTACGAGAATAAAGTTGTAATACATCGAGAATAATGTCAAAATACTATGAGAATGAAGTCGAAATACTACAAGAATAAATTTGAAATATTACGAAAATAAAGTTGAAATATTTTGAGAATTAATTCGAAATACTATGAGAATAAAGTTGAAATACTACGAGAATGAAGTTAAAATATTCTGAGAATAAATTCTAAATATTCTGAGAATAAATTCTAAATATTTTGAGAATAAAGTTTAAATATTTTGAGAATAAATTCGAAATACATCGAGAATAAAGTCAAAATACTAAGAGAATAAAGTTGGAATACATCGAGAATGTCAAAATACTATGAGAATAAATTTGAAATATTACGAAAATAAAGTTGAAATATTCCGAGAATAAATTCAAAATATTTTGAGAATAAAGTTGAAATACTATGAAAATAAGTTCCAAATATTGCAGAATAAATTCAAAATATTTTGAGAATAATGTCGAAATACTTTGAGAATGAAGTTGAAATACTATGAAAATAAAGTTGGAATACTTCGAGAATAATGTCAAAATACTATGAGAATGAAGTCGAAATACTACGAGAATTAAGTTGAAATACTACGAAAATAAAATGTAAATATTCCGAGAATAAATTCGAAATATTTTGACAATAATGTCAAAAGTCGAAATACTACGAAAATAAAGTCAAAATATTCTGTGAATAAATGAGAAAAATTGAGGATTAAGTCGAAATACTAGAATGAAGCTGAAATATTTTGAAAATAAAGTTGAAATGTTTTGAGAATAAATTCGACATACTAAGAGAATAAAGTCGAAATACTACAAAAATAAATTCCAAATATTGCAGAATAAATTCAAAATATTACAAGAATAAATTCAAAATATTTTGAGAATAAAGTTGAAATATTTTGAGAATTAATTAAAAATACTACAAGAATAAAATCGAAATACTATGAGAATAAAGTCGAAATACTATGAGAATGAAGTCGAAATACTACAAGAATAAAGTTGAAATATTCAGAGAAGAAATTCTAAATATTTTGAGAATAAAGTTGAAATATTTTGAGAATTAATTCGAAATACTATGAGAATAAAGTCGAAATACTACGAGAATAAAGTTGAAATATTCCGAGAATAAATTCAAAATATTTTGAGAATAACGTTGAAATACAACGAAAATAAAGTTGAAATATTCAGAGAAAAAAATTCAAAATATTTTGAGGATAAAGTTGAAATATTTTGAGAATGAAGTCGAATAAAGATGGAATACTTCGAGAATAATGTCAATATACTATGAGATTGAAGTTAAAATACTATGAGAATGAAGTCATAATGCTACAAGAATAAAGTTGGAATACTTTGAGAATAATGTCGAAATACTATGAGAATAAAGTCGAAATACTACGAGAATAAGGTTGAAATACTATGAAAATAAAGTTGAAATATTCAGAGAATAAATTCGAAATACTAAGAGAATTAAGTCGAAATACTACGAGAATGAAGCCGAAATATTTAGAAAATAAAGTTGAAATGTTTTGAGAATAAAGTCGAAATACTACGAAAATAAATTCCAAATATTTCAGAATAAATTCGAAATATTACAAGAATAAAGTAAAAATACCACGAGAATGAAGTCAAAATACTTTGAGAATCATGTTGAAATACTACAAGAATAAAGTCAAAATATTACGAGAATGAAGACGAAATATTCTGAGAATAAAGGCCTACACACACACACTTCGATTCGTTCAAATGGCTGATTCATTCAGAAATTAAGTAAATGGCTCTCTATGAATGGGCTATTGAATCATTGATTTGCACGATTCATTTAAAACGCTGATTCATTCAGAAACTAATCACAGCTGTGTTGCTCTGAGACGAACAACAGGTCTGCTGTGGCTTTATAGGTAATATTAAACACTGGTAAACCAGTGTGTTCATAATAAAGATAATACCTTATAATAATAGGGTAAGACACACCAGTTTGCACTTAAGTCACAGTTTGGTCAGTTATCCAGATGCACGGTCATACTGGAGATACTCTGATGTAAACAGCAGCATTGATTCCATGGTTAATGTACTACTAAATACGTTGTTCTGCTAATTTACGCTGTCTAAACCACGGAAAAAATGAGTGGAAGCTGCTAAATCATTTAAAGAAGAACTCAGGGAAATGCTGCAATATTTTAACACACTAAAGTTAATAGGTGGTAAAGATACGAACAAGCAGTATTGATTAAAGGGGTCATCAGATGCAAAACTTACTTTTACTTGTTGTTTGAACATTAATGTGTGTTGGCAGTTTGTGTACACAAGCACCCTACAATGATAAAAATCCACCCAGTGGTATTTTTTTTAATCTTTAAAAGTAATATCCCCTTTTTAAAATCAGCTCATTCTCAGCTTCTGTGGGTGTGACGGCACACCGACAGAGGCCACTCCCACGATTGTTGATTGACATGAGCGCCTTACCTTAGACCCGCCCTTACCGAGCTGAAACAGTCCGAATACGAACGCCATTGTGTCGACTCAAGTGCAGGGGAAGACAAGAATGTCTCCGATTGAGTGACTGAAGTGTTCTGTTGTTGGATGTAATAATGAACATAGCAGTAGTCATTTACTCCCAACATATGAGCCGCTAAAGATGCAGAGGATAATGTTACTTTCATTTTTAAAAAGGAAAGCACCGATCCCGATCTACATATGCGTCTATGTTCATGCGAATCGTTCCTGATGCAGTTTCACCCACAGCAGAAGTGAGTATAAGGCTTTTTTATGCATCTTTGCTAACGGCCTATCTTAATAATGTGCTTGTTGGCAAGTTTCTTGGCTAAACGCGGCTAAATGCCGTTAAATGTGGCTAAAGTAAACATTACGGCTCATAATCCCACATTAGAGAGGGGCGGGGCGAGCAGAGCTCATTTGCATTTAAAGGGCCCATGCAATGAAACGAGTACATTTTTTGCAGAGCTGATTTTGACAAGGTAAAAGGGTGTTTTATTACACTACTATTGAGAATTTTTAACCAAAATATATTATAGACTTTTCATTAAGACCCTAAAGAATCATATGAACTTGTGGAAAATGGGCATCCGATGACCCCTTTAAGATATTAACCTAATATTTCACGTATCTGACCGGAAATGAAAAGAACAAACACAAATGTTCTCAAGATTCTGGAAATCCTGGTTCAGTCTGGCAAACCACAAACAGTTTTTTGCACTTTTCTCTTTGATTTGTTATAACTTTTGGCAGTCTAAAGTACTCCAAATGTTTTTCCAGGTTCGACGGATTAGTACAGCCCCAAACATGACAATAATCAGGAAAATATGGCCGATTGATGACGTGTCGTGAACACACTCTATATCAAGCAGCAAAACGAGCTGTTTTGTACAGCTAAAAATAGCTGGAAGCGAATTACACACCGGAAGCCAGACCCATTAATTTTACAAATGGCTGTGCCCGCTCTTACAGGAGAAATAAGGTAGATAAAATCACATTTGGACTCTATTCGGGACAAAACGGCTCTTGTGGGATATTGACATCGCTTTTTGTGTGATATCGCTCATTGTTTGATATAAATATGAGAGAAAAACTCCTACAGGGGCATTTTTGACCCAAAATATGGAATTTTAGGGTTACATTACTGCATTTATGTTGTTTCCATGCATCATGTTTGTCGACAGTCAACTTTTTCAGAACGTATTCATTGAATAAACAGGTTAAATTGACACCTGGTTTTCTTTGGAAAACAAACCTTGAACTTGTCCAAAAAACAAAACAAAACATGGTGCTGCATTGGTTATGCGCTCAATGAAACCCTAAAGTACTTTTTGTAAGCATATAATGGTAATGCAGTCAGATCATGGCTTAAACTCTAAACCAGTCAGAATGTAAAGCGAGCAGCAATGAGTTGTGACAGCTTCACTGCAGCGCTCGCAACATGCCTGACTCTGAAAAACACCACAACCTTGACCTGCATCCCACAGGACTGATCAGAGTCCTGTAAGAAACATGTGGAAAGATAGAAAACCAGAATCGAAAAGAAAGAGAGGGAGACCAGGAGAAGGTGAGGAGGGGACACTGGACTCGCATACCTCCAGCACAGGAAGCTATTTATCATAACATGCTAGGGAGATATTGGCTCCATACTGAACCAATTAGGGCCGGGGCCTGTTTCATCATACTTCATAACCTGGGCTGTGGGGTTTTGGAGCGTGGTGCGGCACAGTAATTGAATTTTGATTAAACACACATGACGCGTGACCCTGAATAGCTATAGCGAGCGCCGGACCCGAGTTTGCGCGGGTTCTCCCAGCCAAGAAGTTGGCCAAAAAAACAGGATGTACTTTAGAAGAAATGGGGAAAGGTGGGGGGAGGAGTGTAAAATGTTTGTAAAATCAGGGACAGCTGGCGAACAAAGATTTCTCTATGCTGCCGTGGCGTCTCCATCAGCGTGGATGAGCTCTGCCCACGCCGCTGGGGTGTTTGACTCAGAGGTGAGACGGCGCAGTTCGCCAGTGCCATGAATCTTCCCCGTCGACGTGCTGCGTCCACAGCTTCATTGCAGTGGGGCTGTGCGGGTGACGCGAGACGATGACTGACTGCGTTTCTGCTGAGTCATAGACTGCATCGAGAGCCACGACACGGTACTCGATTCGCTTCTAGCAGGCTAACGCACACACATACAGTGAGGAGCCCAGCAGATTAGCTTACAAGACCACGCTTGGATTGAAGGTCACACAGTCTTTGTAAACCATGACGATTGGGAGTCTGACCTGTTAGTGTGTGTGACCTGCACTTGTTTTTGCACAATAGATGAAAACAAAGACTGTTTTGACACCATCATGCCGTCCAAATGAGGCAGATGTCTCTGTAACGCAAGAGGTTATGAGCGCGATTTGACACCGTTGAAGAAGAAACTAATTTTAACTGATTGCTTTTGCTCTCTGGAGATATTTCACCTCATGCTTTTCATTTTCTTCTTGGATTCCTGTTGCCACCTTTAAAAAAAAATACAATTAATTAAATGGGAAATGAAGTCAGAATTTTGAGAAAAGTTGAATTGAGAGTTGAATTATGAGAAATAATTTATAAATTACAAAAAGTATCAGTGAGTCAGAGAAATGTAGTTGCAATTTTGGGATATAAAGTCTCAACTGTGAGAAAAATTGTGAGAAAAGGCTGCAGTTTTAAGAAGTTATGAGAAATAATCTCACAGCTAAAAGAAATAATGTGATGAATTTGGATAAATAAAGTCACAAATGAGAGAAACAGTAGCAGTTACGAGAAATATAGTAGTTGTGATTTTGGGATATGAAGTCACAACTGTGCGAAAAAACCCACAATTGAGAAAAGTCCGCAATTTTGAGATAATGTTAAAAAAAGGGAAGACAGAATTATGAGAAATAATGTCACAGCTAAAAGAAATGATCTTAAATTCCACATAATATCACTATTATGAGAAAAGAGTTACAATTTCAAGGAATAAAGTAATGAGAAATATAGTAGTTTTAGTAGCAATTTTAGGATATAAAGTCACAACAGAGAGAAGAAGTCACAATTAAAAGAAAATGTTGTAAGTTTTTTTAGATAATGTTAAAATTAAGAAGTGAAGACAATTACGAGCTAAATTTACAATTATGAGAAATAATGTCACGGTTAAAAGAAATAATGTGGAATTTAAGATAATGCCACTATTATGAGAAAAGAGTTACAATTTGGAAAAATAAAGTCACAAATTAGAGAAATATTTGTGAAAAATAAAGTAGAAATTACAGGGAAAAGTAGCAATTATGAAAACGTCAAAAATGTCAGTGCGGATACGTTAAAACTACGATAAATAAAGTAGAAATTGCAAAACAGTAGCCGTAACGAGAAATATAGTAGTTGCAATTTTAGGATATAAAGTCACATTTGTGACAAAAAAAAAAAAAAATCACAATTGAAAGAAAGGGCTGCAATTTTTTAAAGATGATATTAAAATTGACAGAATTGTGAGAAATAAATTCACAATTATGAGAAATAATGTCACAGCTAAAAGAAATATTGTAGAATTTAAGATAATGTCACTGTTGTGAGAAAATAGTTACGATTTAAAGAAATAAAGTTGCAAATGAGAGAAATAATTGTGAATTTGTGAAAAATAAAGTATAAATTACAGGGAAAAGTAACAATTATGAAAAATAGTTGAAATTGTGAGCAAAAAACGTCAGTGCAGATACGTTAAAATTACAATAAATGAAGTAGAAATTGCAAAACAGTAGCCGTAATGAGAAATATAGTTGCAGTTTTAGAGACAAAAATTGAAAGAACAGTCTGCATTTTTTAAAGATGATATTAAAATTAAGCAGTGAAGACAGAATTGTGAGATATAAATTCACAATATGATAAATAATGTCACAGCTAAAATATATAATGTGAAATTGAAATTACGATAAATTAAGTAGAAATTGCAAAAGAGTAGCATTAACAAGAAATATAGTAGTTGCAATTTTGGGATAAGTAGTCACAACTGTAAGAAAAGGCTTTTCTTTTGAGTATTACAATTAAGCAGTGAAATTCACAATGTCACAGCTAAAAGAAATAATGTGGAATTAAAGATAACGTCACTAAAATAGTTACAATTTAGAGAAATAAAGTCAGAAATGAGAGAAACAGTTGTGAATTTGTAAAAAAATAAAGTAGAAAATACCAAGAAAAGGAGCAATTATAAAAAAAATAGTTGAAATTGTGAGGGGGAAAAAAGTCAGTGAAATTACGATAAATAAAGAAGATTTTGGGAAATGAAGTCACAACTGTGAGAAAAAAGTCACAATTGAGAAAGTTTGAGATAATGTTAAAAAAAGGGAAGACAGAATTATGAGAAATAATTGTAAATTTCTGAAAAATAAAGTAGAAATTACAGGGAAAAGTAACAATTATAAAAAGAAGTTGAAATTGTGAGGGGGAAAAGTCAGTGCTGAGAAGTTGCAATTACATAAGTTGCAAAACAGTAGCAGTAATGAGAAATACAGTAGCTGCAATTTTGAGATATGAAGTCACAACTGTGAGAAAAAAGTCAATTTAAATGTTAAAATTAAGAAGTGACGACAAAATTATGAAATAGAAATTCACAATTATGAGAAATATTGTGGAATTTAAGATGTCACTATGGTGAAAAAAGAGTTAGATTTGGAGAAATTAAGTCAGAAATGAGAGAAATAATTGTGAATTTGTAAAAAAATAAAGTAGAAATTACAAGGAAAAGTAGCATTTATGAAAAATTGAAATTTAAGGGAAAACTCAGTGTGGAGAATTTGAAATTACAATAAATAAAGTAGAATTTGCAAAACACTAGCAGTAATGAGAAACATAGTTGTTTCTTTTTTTGGATATAAAGTCACAACTGTGAGACAAAAGTCACATTTGAGAGAAAAGGCTACAATTTAGAGATAATGCTAAAATTACGAAAAGAAAACTAAATTCAAAATTATGAGAAATAATGTCACAGCTAACAGAAATATTGTGGGATTTAAGATAATGTCACTATTGTGAGAAAAGAGTTACAATTTGGAGAAATAAAATCAGAAATAAGAAATAATTGTGAATTTGTGAAAAAATAAGCGTAGAAATGATAAACAGTTGAAATTGTGGAAACTGGGAAGAAAGTTCATGCAAAGTTTAAATTACGATAAATATAGTAGAAATTGTGAGACAGTAGGAGTTGTGATTTAGTCAAAACTGAAAAAAATCTTTGTTAAAATTAAGTTTTAAAGTTGTAAATTTTGTTACTAATGACAAATAATTGTGAAATATAAAATAGAAAGTAATGGGAAAAGGAGCAATTATGAAAAATTAAGATAAAGTAGAAATGGCAAAAATAGAAGACGTTTTAGTAAGTATTTTTTATTTTTGTTATTTCCTGTATTTCGAGATATAAAGCATATTGTGAGAAAAAAGTAGCATTTTTTTCACTCTGAGGCAGAAACAGGCCTCCATTTATTTTAGTAGACGCACATGCAAAGCTTTGATCAGAAAGCGTTTAACAGGGAGGCCAGAAAACGGCGGTAAAACACAGCTCCGTTACAGAAGGAATTTGTTCATCATTTTCTTTACAGGCTGTGGAGAGTGACAAGGACAGCTTGCTTGGCACGGTGTCAACCAGAAATGCTTGTCAATATCACGAGTGTATGAGCGCTCCATTCACGATTGCATCTGCACTTCAGTGCACCACACGTTTAGAGTCGAGAGAGAGAGAGACAGAGAGAGAGAGAAGTGGTGACTGCAGGGCAGGGGTTTCTTGGTGATCACATTTCAAGACTGTTGCATTCTGGGAAGGGAGCAGAGATGCTGCACTCACCATGGGATTTTGCAGCTGTGGACCTGTCCACATGCTATCATGTCAAACACATACAACATTACAGCTAGTGGCCCCAAAACGTATTTGGATACTTAAATCACACTTAAAAATGTCTGAATGATACTTTTTGGGGTCGTCGGATTACCTCAGAAACGTCCAACACAGACTTTATAGGCCCCATGATCTCAGCTATTTCCTGTTTGCACTGTTTAGTGTCGTCTTCAGAGTCTCTTTGTATCAAACCCTTCAGGTAGACAGAAGGCAATGATTCAAAGTTCATCTTATTTTTGTTCACTACTTGGCAATAGTGAGCTTGTTGGATTTTGGACCCCTCCTTTGGGATTTTTCCTGTTTTTGGACGGGTAAAAGGAAGTCGAGTTTATATCTCTTATTCTGAGAAAAAGTCAGAATTGCAAGTTTGTTTTACGTAATTCTGCGGAAAAAAAAAGATCAGATTTGCAAGATATAAACTTGCAATTGCGAGAAAAGGTCAGAATTGAAAAAAGTTTTTATATTGTAATTTTTGACTTTATTTTCCACAATTGTGACCTTATAACTGCAAGTTTATATCCCACAATTCTAAAAAAAAGTTTGTTTTATGCAATTCTGAGGAAAAAGTCAGAATTACACGACTTATTTCTCGAAATTGTGAGTTTATATCTTGCAATTCTGACTTTATAACTTGTAATTGCGAGTTTATATCCCACAATACTGATAAAAAGTCAGAACTGCAAGTTTGTTCTATGCAATTCTAATGAAAAAGTCAGAATTGTGTGAAAAAGGAAGAATTGCAAGTTTTTATTTTGTAATTCTGATTTTTTTTTCTCGCAATTGTGAACTTATATCTTGCATTTCTGACTTTCTAACTTGTAATTGCAAGTTTATATCCCACAATTCTGAGAAAAAGTCAGAATTGCTCGTTTGTTTTATGCAATTCTGAGGAAGTCAGTTGCAAGGAAAAAAGTCAGAATGGAAATAAAGTCAGAATTACAAGATCAAGCCTTGCGATTCTGACTTTATTTCTCGCAATTGTGAGTTTAGATCCCACAATTCTGACTTAATAACTTACAACTGTGAGTTTATATCTTGCAATTCTGACTTTATAACTTACAATTGTGAGTTTATATCCCACAATTCTGACTTAATAACTTACAATTGTGAGTTTATATCTCGCAATTGCAAGAAAATGTCAGAATTGGGGGTTTTTATCTTGTAATTCTGTTTCTTGCAAAATGTGAGAGTTTATATCTCACAAGTCTGAGAAAAAGTCAGAATTGCTCAAAAAAAGTCAAAATTGCGGAAAAGATGTCATAATTGTGAGTTTTTATCTTGTAATTCTGACTTTATTTCTTGCAATTGTGAGTTTATGTCTTGCAGTTCTGACTTTGAAACTCGGAATTGCGAAAAAATCAGACTTGCAAGTTTGTTTAATGCAATTCTGAGAACATCGGTTCTCAGGCCCCATGATCTCAGCTTTTTCCTTTTTGTGCTGTTTAGAGTCATCTTGTCTTCAGAGTCTCTTTGTGTCAAACCCTTCAGGTGGACAGAAGGCAATGACTCAAAGTTCAGCTCATTTTTGATCTCCTCTTTCCCTACATAATGCACAACGTGGCAATAGTGAACGAGTAAAGGACTAAGTGATTTTAGACCCATTTCCCCACCTGATGCAGCTGCATAAGGAATCAATGTGGTCTGCAATGCAGGATTATTTCACCCCTCCTTTGGGAGTTTGTTGTTTTTGGACGGGTAAAAGAAAGGGAGCACCCCACGCCTCCTCCGGGCTGTTTCCTCCTCTTAATTTTTCTCCATCTCAAAGGGGCCGAGAGCGGGAGAGGGAGAAATGGAGGTTGCACCTATAAAACACCAGGGCCGGATGAGGAATGGCCTCCTCCGCACTGAGGGAGGGTGCAGTCCCAGAGCTGCTGCTCTCTCTTGTGGGAAGTGCACTATAAATCTCTGGTCTCTTATCCGGCTGGTCTATTGATAAGCCCTGCACTGCTGAGGAACAAGAAAAGAGCTTGAGAGAGGAGGAGAAAAGAGGTACAAGAAAGAGACGGAGGGGGTTAGGAAAACATTTTGCAGATGAATCACTTTTTGCTTTTATATTAAAAGATCAAAGTTATCTTGTTCTCCCTTTTCAGGGAGACATTTAACAACTCTGACAGCTGTATTACATGATATACTTAATCTAAACTCATTGTTTTTATTGCTTATACGTATGGCTAAGGGTTTTCGAATCCCTAATCCTAAGGCCTAACTCACAGTTAGTGCTACGATACTTCAAATCGAACCATGCGGTTGCTTTTCAAAGCGACTGAACGTCGCTGAATCCTCGCTGTCCAAACTATTGTTTCATGGAGATTTATAGAGATGCCTAAAGCAGGCTCTGGAGAGCTCGGGCAGAGTCCCAAAGCAGCACTGGTCACCCGTCATCGCAGACGCTGGGGAATGTGCTAAATCTGTTTTTACATATCCAAGCAGAGTCGTACGTGTTGTAGCAAGGACACTGCAGTTCATAAGGAAGCATACTCACACGCACGCGCACACACATTGGCGTAGCCGGGGCCTGCTCCGCAATCACTTCAGCGTGATGAAGAGCCTCTACAGGAGTCTGTATTAATGGCGATGTGACGGACTGTGGCAGGGCAGACAAGCAGACGCACTCAAGTGAAATTGAAGGAGCACTTGACATTGGTCTGACACAGACCGTTTGAAGATCAGAGGGGATAACGATGGGCCAATTTTACAAGACACCTGAAGGGTGTAACAACCCAGTATTATATGATACCTAAGAATTAGAGATTATTTTGACCGATACCTGATATTATTTTTATGTTATGGCCAGTACAAATAGGTATGGAAGCCTGTTTCTGGCACTCAATAAAAAATAAAAAAAGGTAGTTGCAACTCGCAGTTCTGACTTTTTCCTCAGAACTGCATGATTTAAACTTGCAATTGTGAGTTATAAAGAAATAAATAAATAACTCACAATTCTGACTTTTGTTCTTACAATGGCAATTCTT
Source organism: Garra rufa (assembly GCF_049309525.1). Classification (NCBI taxonomy): domain Eukaryota; kingdom Metazoa; phylum Chordata; class Actinopteri; order Cypriniformes; family Cyprinidae; genus Garra; species Garra rufa. The sequence continues at coordinate 26,047,445 of NC_133367.1, read as the reverse complement.
AATTTATTTCACAGTTCTAAATTTACTTCTCGCTATTGTGAGTTTCTATCTTGCAATTCTGACTTTATAACTTGTAATTGTGAGTTTTTATCTTACAATTCTGAGAAAAAAAGTTGTTTTACGCAAAAAATGTGAATTACGTGTTTTTAACTTGTAATTCTTTATTTCTTGCAACTATGAGTTTTTATCTTGAAATTTTGAATTTATAACTTGTAATTGCACGTTTATCTCTCACAATTCTGGGAATTTGAAAGTTTGTTTTACGTCATTCTGAGAAAAAATTCAGAATTGCCAGATATATGCAATTGCAAAAAAATAATAAAAATTTTGCATTTACTGTCAAATATTTGTGTATTTCTCACAATTGTGAGTTTATACCTTGCAATTCTGACTTTATAACACATAATTGTTTATTTCACAATTCTGAGATAAAAAATCTGAATTGCGAGTTTTTGTCTTATAATTCTGACTTAATGTCTCGCAATTTCAAGTTTTATTTCACAATTCTCAATTCATTTTTCGCAATTGCGAGTTTTTTTTCAATTCCTTTTCTCAGAATTGATATGAACTCGCAATTGTGAGAAAAAAGTCAGAATTGCAAGTATTTATCTTGCAATTCTGACTTTAACTCGTAATTGTTAGTTTATATCAATTCTGAGAAAAAGACAGTTTTGCCAGATATAAACTCGAAATTGCAAGAAAAAAAGTCATAATTGAGAAATTTATCTTGTAATTCTGAATTTATTTCTAGCAATTGTGAGTTTCTATCTTGCAATTCTGACTTTATAACTTGTAATTGCAAGTTTATCTCTCACAATTCTGGGAATTTGAAAGTTTGTTTTACGTCATTCTGAGAAAAAATTCAGAATTGCCAGATATATGCAATTGCAACAAAAAAAAGAAAAGAAAAAAAAAGTCAAAATTGCTAGCTTTTAATTCTTGTAATTCTTTTTCTCTGAATTTTGCATTTACTGTCAAATATTTCTGTATTTCTTACAATTGTGAGTTTATACCTTGCAATTCTGACTTTATAACTCATAATCAAGTTTAAATTTCACAATTCTAAGGAAAAAAATTTGAATTGCCAGTTTTTGTCTTGTAATTCTGACTTTATTTCTCACAATTGCAAGTTTTATTTCGCAATTCTTAATTTCTCGCAATTGCAAGTTTTTTTCAATTCTTTTTTTCCTCAGAATTGATCAAAACTTGCAATTGTGAGAAAAAAAGTCAGAATTGCGACTTTATTTCTCACAATTGCAAGTTTTTATCTTGCAATTTTGACTTTATAACTTGTAATTGTGAGTTTATCTCTCACAATTCTGAGAAAAAAAGTTTTGCGAGTTTTTATCTTGTAATTCTGAATTTATAATTCGTAATTGCAAGTTTATCTCTCACAATTCTGAGGAAAAAAATCAGAATTGCAAGCTTTTATCTTGTAATTCAGACTATTTCTCACAATTGCGAGTTTATACCTTCCAATTCTGACTTTATAACTCATAATTAAGTTTATATTTCACAATTCTGAGAAAAAATCAATTGAGTTTTTGTCTTGTAACTCTGACTTTATTTCTGGCAATTTCAAGTTTTATTTCACAATTCTCAATTCATTTTTTGCAATTGTGAGTTTTTTTTCAATTTTTACTTTGTTTTACGCAATTCTGAGAAAAAATCAGAATTGCGAGTTTTTGTCTTGTAATTCTGACTTTATTTCTTGCAACTGTGAGTTTTTATCTCACAACTCAGAATTGTGAGATAAACTTGCAGTTGTAAAAAATGTCAGAATTGCAAGCTTTTATCTTATAATTCTGACTGTTTCTCACAATCGCAAGATTTTATCTCGCAATTTTGCATTTACTGTCAAATGTTTGAGTGTATTTCTCACAATTGCAAGTTTTTGTCCTGTAATGCTGACTTTATTTCTTGCAATTGCAAGTTCTATTTTGCAATTCTCAATTCATTTCTTGCAATTGCGAGATTTTTTCAATTCTTACCTTTTTCTCAGAATTGATAAATAATCACAATTGCGAGTTTATATCTTGAAATTCTGACTTTATTTCTCAAAATTGAGTTATCATCTTGCAATTCTGAGTTTACTCATAATTGTGAGTTTATATCACAATTCTGAGAAAAAAAGTCTAAATTGCAAGTTTGTTTTATGAAATTGCGAGATGTAAAATAACAATTGTGAGATAAAAAGTCTTTGTAAGATAGAAACCATTTTTTTTTTTCAGTAGTGGAAAGGGGCTTCCATAAATATGATTAAAGCTATTCCAGCATCTATGGCAATATTTATGGCGAGAATCAGTTAATCTACACACAAGTCTGTTATACACACAAGTCGGGGGAGAATTTAGAATTTTCTCCAAAAATATGGTAGCTGACACACACAAAAAAAGATAAATATACATTTACAAGTTTGCCTGCCCATCATGTCCTGATGGTTAATGGGAAACGAAACATGCCAGCACAGAAGATGGTATTAAAACTTTATTTACAGTGTTTAAATAACATAAAAAAAATCACACAATGTCCAACAATGTGAATCAAGTGAGAACAGGAATGAAAAAAGAAACAAAAGATGGATGACATTCCAGCAGCATGACTCAAAGGAAGAGACTAATTGATTGAGTGATGGAAAGAGAGAGTGATAGAGGACCTGAGCGGCCCAGTGGAAATAACAGCTACGCGAGGACTAGAGCACAACTTGGAGCAGTGGGACCAACGCTATGAGCCATGTTTGCAAACTCCAGACAAAGGGTTGTCTTTCTCAGAGCGTAGTTTGGCATGTCCATGTGTCTTTGTGTTTGGAAACGCCAAAGGCATATCCAAAAAAAAAAAAAAAAAAGAAGATGGGATTTACATAACACGATCCTGTACATTTGGTGGGTCATCTCATTGGGATCCACCTGAAACGGCAGAATGGAAAGAGTTAGTTTAGTTTGGGAGCAGGTCCAGAATAACACAAGCAGAGGATAAATCAGTCTCTTCCCACACTGGAGAAGACACATGTGGCAGGGAACGCTTCCAATGCTGAAAATGGATCAGTGTCATTTTTCCTATACGAGAAAGAACATCATTTGCCTTTCTGGATTCATTCCAGAGCTGATGTAAACATGAGAAACCTATTTATAAGGATGAAACGGAGAAAAACAGAAGGAGGATTAAGTTGGTTCTAAGACATTTATCAGAGCTTTCCGTGACCTACATTGTCAGAAAATTGAAATACATTGTACCTTTAGGGGTACAACAGATTGTTGTTGGGGCAGAAACCTCAAAGGGACATATTTGAACATATTTGGACATATTTCTCGCAATTGCAAGTTTACATCTTGCAATTCTGACTTTGTAACTCCTAATTGCAAATTTGTTTTATGCAATTCTTAATTTTTCTAAAACTTATTTACCCTGAAATGGTCATGATAGCAACATAAGGGTGTATATTACTACTCTAAGGTACTAATATTCACCTTTTAAGGGTAGATAAGGAACTTTAAGGGTACTGCCCCACTGACAAAATGCAATTTTTGCACTTTTTTTTGACTGTGTATGAGAACTGGACCATTGTGTTAACATTCAAGCCACACAGGTTGATTTGTCTAAAGATGTAGGTCATCTAAATTTGGGTTGTTTAGTCCAGATCTAGGTGTAGATATCTACTGTATATCTGGGGTACTTTATCTAGATCATGGATCTCAAATTTTGTCCTGGAGGGCCAGTTTTCTGCAGAGTTTAGCTCCAACCCTAATTAAACACCTGAACCAGCTAATCAAGGACTAATTAGGCATGCTAGAAACTTCCAGGCAGGTGTGTTGAGGCAAGTTGGAGCTAAACTCTGCAGGACACCAGCCCTCCAGGACTGAGTTTAGACACCCCTGATCTAGATCTACCTTGGGATCTTCTGTATGGTCTGATTGTCTTGATATAGCACCAGATGTAATGTGAGACCAACAAATCTGGATCAGGGTACAAGCAAAGAGCAAGATGATGGTCTGAGGTGGTGCCCTAATATTTTGAAGTCAAACTAGTCTTGAATTTACTTTGCCTCTGGTTTCAGACTAGACAAGTTTTAGAGATAGAATGCAAAGAGACAAGGAGATGTGGTGAATGCGGCAGGGGGAATCAGGGATGGAGACCTGGTCTCTTTGGAGGCTTATGCTGGAGCAATGTACACACGGGAGAGCAAGTAATGGTCTCCACATGGGTCCCATTCCGCATAACACCCCTGTCGCCGCCATTACCACTGCGGCAGCAAATGTTAACCAGAGAGCCGAACTGGCAGGAAACAGAAACTGATAGGGGACAGACACCGATATAAGGAATCGTCTAGAATGCGGCCACTATTTTCTTTGGGATACAGGGGGGGTGTCTGCATGAGCGTGTGTGTGGAGTACCAGGACAAAATTTAACAGATGCAGCCCTGGTGCCAGCCATAATAAGTGCAATCTCACGACCCCGCCGCGCTTTCCCAATGTCCTCTCGGCACGTCTGACATTTAATCGCGCTCTCTCCCCAGAGCAGGGAGCCCCTTCTGGGGAACAGGAGAGTGAGGGGCGGTGGTCGGGGGCTTAGAGCACAGCTGAAAGTGTCCTTGGTCTGCCAGTTTGCTTTGATACCCCAGGAGGTCACTCGAGAGCACCACTGACCTTGAGTCAGAGCATTATTAAGAAGTCTTTGAAGAACCTTTGAAATATGCCACTTGTGTGACAGGGTTCACAAGAATCCCATAAAGTTTTGACAAAGAGATCCTCACCTGGTGTCTTCACGGAGAGATCTGCGTTCTTCTGTGCGTCTCGTTTGTTATCGAAAGACGGGTGAGGCGTGCCCCGTAGTAGTCCACGATGTAATCCGACCCATCCGATGGACCCACAATCTACACCAGAGCAAACAGAATGAGTCTCGAATGTCAGAGCAGCGTAGGGAGACCTACATAACAATGTAATCTTTCACCAGACAATTACATGATTCTGCATTACACAATGATGAATACCAGGTGGGCTGGTAGGGTCTATCGTCCTCCTCAGATGGCTCATGCTCGTACAATTGAATTATAAGACAGTAATGCCGAATTGGAAGCAATTTAAGTTTAACCCCAGGCAGTGCTGTAATTGAGGTTGCTTTTGGAGTCCTGGTGAGGAGGAGTGTCCCGAAGGACAGTCCCCAGATCAGAGCTTCAGCAATGAGCCTAGAGCCCAAACTGGGGTTCGTGCCAGTTCTGAGATCAGCTACTATCCAAGCAACATGCTTGGACTGACGCACAAAGACGGTGTAATGGCTTCCTGCAGGCGTACGTGCCCAACACCTGGCCCTGCCGTCTCTGCTCCGCTCCGCTTTGGGACGGGATGATAATGAGAACACACATCTGGTAGAGGGAGAAAGGCGCCCACCAAACACAGACACTGTGTTCTACCATATCGAGATTAGCGCTCGTCTGGCAGCGGCCCAATACAAGCTTAGTCTCACAATGGTACCGGCCGAGAGTTGTCTAGATTGGTGTGGCGATCAACTACAATTTCTTCAACCTCGCTTGATGCCTCCACCCTCGAACCTATAGTTTCAAGGCGCCGTTAATCTTGCATCATTACTTTCAAAAGGCCAAAACGCACCGACTTGCGGGAGGGAATATCGATGAATATAAATAACAGTAACACGTCCCAGGTGTTTATTCATTAGTTCTCAAAGATGCATTTCCCGGACGCCGTGGCTCTTAGCGAAGGTAGTTTAGTGTATAAAATATGGGGTTTTAGAGAGGAGCGATGTGTGCAAATGGGGTCCTGAGGAAAGGGGATACTCTTTATCAAAAGTGTCACAATTTAAAAACGAAGAGGCCCGACAGTCGACAGCTAATTGAGAATGTTAGCGCGTGACAGCTTTGGCTGCCAGAGGCACTTCTTAAAAGCATTGCTCTCCCAGGGCCTTCAATAAGACATTAAGAGAACAATAAACACTGCAGTGGCCCTGTTAATCAAAGCCGCCACGGCCATTTCAAAAAATAAAGGCTTGCTTTATTTATCCGCTGCGGCGAGGAAAGAGCGGGTATTTCTGAGGAGGAACAAAACGACTGAAGGAGTGATGATAAACTGGCAGGAGCGTGAAATTGTCAATGAATGGACAGGTATTGTTTTGAGGCAGTGCGCCGGAGGCGACTACGAATAATCGAACCAGGTACGGAGGATTTGAGCCGCACAATGTTTGTGGAAGTCAGTAAATTTGAAAGGCCAGAACTTTAAGAGCTTAAAAATGACGGCCGTCCCGTCCTGATCTTTTCCAACATGCTGAAACATGTCGGAAGACATCAGGTCATCATTCCCTCAGCATTCAGTAGCTCAGAAAAATGTTTGTTTTCACTAGCAGCGGGGGACGCAAACATTTCCAACATATGACGCAGCAGTCGGCGGATTTCTAAAGTACATGTAATAATTAATCCCGGAGCCATCCTTCAACACACATAAGAGCTTTCCATAAATATCTGTCATCGGCCGTGTGTGGAAGTGGCAGCGGTGAGCAAACGTCTCTCATGTATAGCTTCATTCAGGCCCGTGAGGCCTAATGAGAGCCGAGTGGGTGAGGTTAGGCCTAACAAGATGACAAATGGAGTGGCTTTTTTCTCTTGTCAGGTGTAGGGGGCCTTTAATAGGGGTTAGGGGAGTCCTGTGGGAGCGTGCGACTCGGGACAGGAGGAGGAGGAGGCGAAAACAAACCACACTCTCATTAGCTCCTTTCACAGTGCTGGAGGCACCGGAGGAGAGACACAGGTGCAACTGAATACAAACACAAGCATTCAAGTACAAGTCAGTGCTGAGTCTCTGTGTCTGAAGCTCATTTGAGGATTGTGGGTAAAGTGCTTTCCCTTGGTTACTGCGCTAATATGATAATGTAATGTAGTAGTCATTTTGCGGACCCTTTTAAAGGGATGGTTCACACAAAAATGAAAATTTTGTCATTAATTACTTAACCTCATGGCCTTTGTTCATCTTCAAAACACAAATTAAGATATTTTTGATTAAATCCAGGAGCTTTCTGACCCAACTGAAACCGCAATGCAACTGACACATTCAAGGCCAGAAAGGTAGTAAGGACATTGTTAAAATAGTCCATGTGACATCAGTGGTTCAAGTGCAGTTTTACGAAGCTACGAGAGTACTTTTTCTGTGCAAAGTAAACAAAACTAATAACTTTATTCAACAATTTACAGTAAAAAAAAAAACAGCCCAGGTTGCATTTCGGCAATAGTTATCCTTTAAAAAAATAAATAAACAATAAATATATATATATATTCTAATTTTTTTTCCCTAAATGTTTTGAAAAAAAAAATTGAAATGTTTTGAGAATTTCAGATAAAGATAAATTGTAGATAAATTTGTAGATAAATTGTAGAAATTAAAGTTATACTATTTTGAGAAATTATGAGAATAAAGTCAAAATATTTCAAGAATAAAGTCTAATTTACGAGAATAAAGTCATGAAATAACAAGAATAAAGTCGTAATATTTAAAAAATAAAGACGTTATGTTTCGAGAATAAGATCCAAATGTTTTGAGAATAAAGTTGAAATATTTTTCATTTAAAATCGTAGATAAATTGTAGAAATTAAAGTTATAATATTTTGACAAATTACGAGAATAAAGTCATAATATTTTGATAAAGTTTAAATATTTAGAGAATAAAGTCGACATTACAAGAATAAAGTTGAAATGTTGAGAATAAAGTCAAATGTTTCGAGAATTTCAATCATAGATAAATTGTAGAAATTAAAGTTATAATATTTTGAGAAATTATGAGAATGAAGTCAAAATATTTCAAGAATAAAGTCTAATTTACGAGAATAAAGTCATGAAATAACAAGAACAAAGTCGTAATATTTAAAAAATAAAGACGTTATATTTCGAGAATAAGGTCCAAATGTTTTGAGAATAAAGTTGAAATATTTTGAGAATTTAAAATCGTAGATAAATTGCAGAAATTAAAGTTATTATATTTTGAGAAATTATGAGTTTAAAGTCGAAATATTTTAAGAATAAGTCGAAATGTTTAGAGAATTTAAATCATAAATTGTAGAAATTAAAGTTATAATATTTTGATTACGAGAATGAGGTCATATTTTGATAATAAAGTTGAAATATTTAGAGAATAAAATCGACGTTACAAGAATAAAGTTGAAATGTTAAGAATTAAGTCGACATGAATTTAAAACGTAAAGTTAAAAGTTAAATAAATAAAATAAAAAAATAAAAAGTTATACTTTGAGAAATTATGAGAATAAAGTTGAAATTACAAGAATACAGTCTAAATATTTCAAAGAATAAAGTCTAAATATTTTGAGAATTTAAATTGTATATCAAGAAAAGTTGAAATTACAAGAATAGTCGAAATTACAAGAATAATTTGAAATATTTTGAGAATAAAGTCAAAATATCCAGAATAAAATTGAAATTATGAGAATAAATGAATAGAGTGAATAGAGTCGAAATTACGAGAATCAAGTCAAAATTACCAGAATAAAATTGAAATTATGAGAATAATTAAATGTTAAATGTTTTGAGAATAAAGTCGAAATTACGAGAATAAAGTCAATGTTTCGAGAATTTTAATCGTAGAAAAATTGTATAAATGAAAGTTATAATATTTTGTGAGTATAGCCTATATTGCGTGTGCAAATGGCCCGGATTGGAAGCATCGAAAGAAGTTGCCAGGCCACCGGATTACAGTTTTAATCTCGTAATCATAGATTTTTTTTATTTTTTAACATGGCACTTTGGAATATCTCTAGGTGCTCTCAATTCACAATTAGGTAGAATATAATCTCAAAATATTATAACTTTAATATCGTAATCGCTACCAATTAATTCTCAAACATTTCGACTTAATTCTCATAATTTTATTTTTAATGTGGCACCAAAACGCCATTGTAGTTAAGCAACCTTCCCCCAAATTCTTAGTATTTATAGATAACCGTAATAAGAAAAATGAAAACATGGTTATAATTATATACAAATATATTTAGTTATTTAAAAAAAAAGTGTTATGTCATTATGCAATAAATCTTACTATATTTTCTACTTAAAAAATACATACGAAATAATTCCTAAATAATTAACTAATAAACTAATAAAATAACCAAATGAAATGAAAAAAAAAAATCTGCCCTTGGTGAAACCAAAATACAATGTGAAACAACACAATTACAGTCAATCAGAAAGAAAACGTGGGGCATAAAGCAAAATAAACACAAAAATGCTGATAACAAATTTGTTAGGAATCATTTACCACAATAAAAGAACAAAATGGACCAACCTTCAAGAAAAAAGCAGAAGGAAACACATACATCAATAAACGAGTCAAAAGCCTTACCTGCATGGATATCAACATGAAATCCACTAAGCTTCCAATTCCACAGAACCCCACTGTGCAGAATTTCAGCAGGCCTGAAAACAAACAAAGAGCGAGCCACACGTTAACCTAGAACATACTGCAAAGCCTCCCATCATAACCAGTTTGCGTCCAAAAACACATTCTCTCTGACTTCTCTGTATGACCACAAAGAAAAACAATTGAGGGCAAAGCTATTCCTCGTGTTTTTTTCACGCTTGCAGTAGCGCAGACTACTACTGGTGAAGTTTCCAAACCACTGTGCAAGGTTGTAAGGTCAAATCAGCCAAACTGTAGAACTGAAATCAAGTTGTGAACAATTTTGAGGATTTCAAAAGAGACCATTCACCCAAAAATGAAAATTCTCTCATTAATTACTCAACCTCTATATAGATATTTCAGCTTTATTCTCAAGATATTTCAACTTTATTCTCATAGTATTTCGACTTCATTCTCATAGTGTTTCGCCTTTATTCTCATAACATTACAACTTTATTCTCGTAACATTTCGACTTCATTCTCATAACATTACAACTTTATTCTCGAAGTATTTCGACTTCATTCTCATAGTGTTTCGTCTTTATTCTCATAACATTACAACTTTATTCTCGTAGTATTTCGACTTCATTCTTGTAGTGTTTAAATTTTATTCTCGTAGTATTTCGACTTTATTCTCGTAGTGTTTCAACTTCATTCTTGTAGTGTTTAAATTTTCTTCTCATAGTATTTCGACTTTATTCTCGTAGTTTCAATTTTATTCTTGTAGAATTTCGACTTCATTCTTGTAGTGTTTCAACTTTATTCTCGTAATTTCGCCTTTATTCTCGTAGTATTTAAATTTTAGTAGTATTTATTCTCTATTCATTCTCTTTATTCTCGTAGTGTTTCGACTTCATTCTCAGTGTTTCGACTTCATTCTTGTAGTGTTTAAATTATATTCTCGTAGTATTTCGACTTCATTCTTGTAGTGTTTCAACTTTATTCTCGTAATTTCACCTTTATACTCGTAGTATTTCGACTTCATTCTCGTAGTGTTTCAATTTTATTCTCGTAGAATTTCGACTTCATTCTCGTAGTGTTTAAATTTTAGTAGTATTTATTCTCTATTCATTCTCTTTATTCTCGTAGTGTTTCGACTTCATTCTCAGTGTTTCGACTTCATTCTTTTAGTGTTTAAATTTTTGTAGTATTTATTCTCTATCATTCTCTTTATTCTCATAGTATTTCGACTTCATTCTCATAGTATTTCGGCTTCATTCTCGTAGCATTTCGAATTTATTCTCGGACCATTATGACTTCATTCTAGTAACATTACGACTTTATTCTCGTAACGTTTCGACTTCATTCTCGTAACATTACGACTTCATTCTCGTAGTATTTCGACTTCATTCTCGTAACGTTTCGACTTCATTCTCGTAACATTACGACTTCATTCTCGTAGTATTTCGACTTCATTCTCGTAACATTACGACTTCATTCTCGTAGTATTTCGACTTCATTCTCGTAGTATTTCGACTTCATTCTCGTAACATTTCGACTTCATTCTCGTAACATTACGACTTCATTCTCGTAGTATTTCGACTTCATTCTTGTAACATTACGACTTCATTCTCGTAGTATTTCGAATTCATTCTCGTAACATTTCGACTTCATTCTCGTAGTGTTTCGACTTCATTCTCGTAACATTACGACTTCATTCTCGTACTGTTTCGACTTCATTCTCGTAGTATTTCGACTTAATTCTCGTAGTATTTCGACTTCATTCTCGTAGTATTTCGACTTCATTCTTGTAACATTTCGACTTCATTCTCGTAACATTACGACTTCATTCTCGTAGTATTTCGAATTCATTCTCGTAACATTTCGACTTCATTCTCGTAACATTACGACTTCATTCTCGTAGTATTTCGACTTCATTCTTGTAACATTACGACTTCATTCTCGTAGTATTTCGAATTCATTCTCGTAACATTTCGACTTCATTCTCGTAGTGTTTCGACTTCATTCTCGTAGTGTTTCGACTTCATTCTCGTAACATTACGACTTCATTCTCGTACTGTTTCGACTTCATTCTCGTAGTATTTCGACTTAATTCTCGTAGTATTTCGACTTCATTCTCGTAGTATTTCGACTTCATTCTCGTAACATTTCGACTTCATTCTCGTAACATTACGACTTCATTCTCGTAGTATTTCGAATTCATTCTCGTAACATTTCGACTTCATTCTCGTAACATTACGACTTCATTCTCGTAGTATTTCGAATTCATTCTCGTAACATTTCGACTTCATTCTCGTAGTGTTTCGACTTCATTCTCGTAACATTACGACTTCATTCTCGTACTGTTTCGACTTCATTCTCGTAACATTACGACTTAATTCTCGTAGTATTGACTTCATTCTCGTAGTATTTCGAATTCATTCTCGTAACATTTCGACTTCATTCTCGTAACATTTTCGACTTCATTCTCGTAACATTTCGACTTCATTCTCGTAACATTTCGACTTCATTCTCGTAGTATTTCGACTTCATTCTCGTAACATTACGACTTCATTCTCGTAACATTACGACTTCATTCTCTTAACATTACGACTTCATTCTCTTAACATTTCGACTTCATTCTCTTAACATTTCGACTTCATTCTCGTAGTATTTCGACTTCATTCTCGTAACATTACGACTTCATTCTCTTAACATTACGACTTCATTCTCTTAACATTTCGACTTCATTCTCGTAACATTGCGACTTCATTCTCTTAACATTACGACTTCATTCTCTTAACATTACGACTTCATTCTCTTAACATTACGACTTCATTCTCGTAGTATTTCGACTTCATTCTCGTAACATTACGACTTCATTCTCTTAACATTACGACTTCATTCTCTTAACATTTCGACTTCATTCTCGTAACATTGCGACTTCATTCTCTTAACATTACGACTTCATTCTCTTAACATTACGACTTCATTCTCTTAACATTACGACTTCATTCTCTTAACATTACGACTTCATTCTCGTAGTGTTTCGACTTCATTCTCTTAACATTACGACTTCATTCTCGTAGTGTTTCGACTTCACTCTCTTAACATTACGACTTCATTCTCTTAACATTTCGACTTCATTCTCGTAGTATTTCCACTTCACTCTCTTAACATTTCGACTTCATTCTCGTAGTGTTTCGACTTCATTCTCGTAGTGTTTCGACTTCATTCTCGTAGTGTTTCGACTTCATTCTCGTAGTGTTTCGACTTCATTCTCGTAACATTACGACATCATTCTCTTAACATTACGACTTCATTCTCTTAACATTACGACTTCATTCTCTTAACATTACGACTTCATTCTTGTAGTGTTTCGACTTCATTCTCTTAACATTACGACTTCATTCTCTTAACATTACGACTTCATTCTCGTAGTATTTCGACTTCATTCTCGTAACATTTCGACTTCATTCTCGTAACATTACGACTTCATTCTCGTAGTGTTTCGAATTCATTCTCGTAACATTTCGACTTCATTCTCGTAACATTACGACTTCATTCTCGTAGTGTTTCGAATTCATTCTCGTAGTATTTCGACTTCATTCTCGTAACATTACGACTTCATTCTCGTAGTATTTCGACTTCATTCTCGTAACATTACGACTTCATTCTCGTAGTATTTCGAATTCATTCTCGTAACATTTCGACTTCATTCTCGTAGTGTTTCGACTTCATTCTCGTAACATTACGACTTCATTCTCGTACTGTTTCGACTTCATTCTCGTACTGTTTCGACTTCATTCTCGTAGTGTTTCGACTTCATTCTCGTAACATTACGACATCATTCTCGTAACATTACGACTTCATTCTCTTAACATTTCGACTTCATTCTCGTAGTATTTCGACTTCACTCTCTTAACATTACGACTTCATTCTCTTAACATTTCGACTTCATTCTCGTAGTATTTCGACTTCATTCTCGTAACATTACGACTTCATTCTCTTAACATTTCGACTACATTCTCGTAACATTTCGACTTCATTCTCGTAACATTTCGACTTTATTCTCGTAACGTTTCGACTTCATTCTCGTAGTGTTTCGACTTCATTCTCGTAACATTACGACATCATTCTCGTAACATTACGACATCATTCTCGTAACATTTCGACTTCATTCTCGTAGTATTTCGACTTCATTCTCGTAACATTACGACTTCATTCTCTTAACATTACGGCTTCATTCTCGTAACATTTCGACTTCATTCTCGTAGTATTTCGACTTCATTCTCGTAACATTGCGACTTCATTCTCGTAACATTGCGACTTCATTCTCGTAACATTACGACTTCATTCTCGTTACATTACGACTTCATTCTCGTTACATTACGACTTCATTCTCGTAACATTACGACTTCATTCTCGTAACATTACGACCTTCATTCTCGTAACATTACGACTTCATTCTCGTAACATTTCAACTTCATCCTCGTAGTGTTTGAACATTATTCTTGTAATTTCGCCTTTATTCTCGTAACATTATGACTTTATTCTTGTATTCTTGTAAGACTTTATTTTCAAAAAAATTCACTTTATTCTTGATAAATATTCCTGAAAAAGTTTTAAAAAAGGTTTCAAACCACTGTTCAAGTTTGTAAGGTCAAATCAGCCAATTCATAGAACTGAAATCGGGTTGTGAAGAATCTGAGGATTTCAAAAGAGACAGTTCACCCAAAAATTTAAAATTTTCTCATTAATTGTTAATTCGTTTCAAACCCGTAAGACCTTTGTTCATCTTTGGAACTCAAATTAAGACAATTTTGATGAAATCCGACAGCTTTCTGACCCTGCATAGACAGCAACGCAACTGACACGCTCAAGGCCCAGAAAGGTAGTAAAGACATTGTTATTAAAGTCAAGTGGTTCAACCGTAATGTCACGAAGCTACTAAAATCCTTTTTGTGCCCAAAGAAAACAAAAATAAGGACTTTATTCAACAATTTCTCTTGTATTTCATCAAAAATATCTTAATTTGAGTTAAAAAGATGAACAAAGTTCTTACAAGTTTGGAACGACATGAGGGTTATTGATGAGGGGAGTTATTAATGACAGAATTTTCATTTTTGGGTGAACTTCCACAAAATAAACTATTTTGGTTTATATTTAAGTAGGCCTACTTTGGATGTCCATTGAGTGATCATTTGAAAACCACCATCAGGAACCCATGAGATCTGCAGTCAATTAAAAATCCCCTTCCATTCTGCAATTCAAGCATAATTGCTGCTAATCATCTCTAATATTACTTATAATTGGTCTTTGAGGGGTTTAGGCATGTTGATTCCAGGACGGATATCCAAAAAGCCACCTGCAGAATGTCTTCTCAACAAGTCCAGGCCTTCCTTTGAGTCACACCTGGTCTGGACTGACCTCAGAGCTGCTGGGCCATTACGCTCTCAATGAACACGTCTATACAACTGACTCCAGCGCGGTGTGAGGCTGCCTTTCACCAACTCCCTGCACAAAGAAGCCGGGAACAAGGGGGACCTTCAAACGCCCAGGCCCTTTTGTCCTAACGCAGGTGCTTAATTGATCAGGAAGTCCTTAAAACGTGGAGAGAGGCAGAAAGACGAAGCTTCCCGCTGTATCCCACCGTATCCCGCCTTGGGATTTAGATGTACAGCTTGAACTCATCTGCATGCGATGACAATAATTGCACTATAGGATAGACGAACGCCATGAGATCTGATGGTAAAGGGGAACTGTTTTAGTTAATTAGTTGCCGCACACTGATTCGTTTTGTGTTAAAACAGCTGGTGGCAAAAAAAGAGCAAGGTGCTCAGAAAAGGGTCATCAAAGGGTTTCTCACAGGTTCTGTGTGATCTACAGCTCTGTAAGGACTGATATTGTTGGCCACATGTGTGAACAGCATGTAGCTTTTCTTAAAAGCACTACAAACCTGTTTTATTACGTCAGTGTGCGCTGGGATTTCTCTCAGGGGTTTATTTTCAACATAGGAGTGGATCTGGTGGGGATTGTTAATATCGTTGTCAAAGGGGAAGGTCTAAAGTTCTTCGAACTAACAGAAAGGCCAAAAACACTTTAATAACAAGTCTTTAATCAAAACATCAATCAAAGTTTCTTTGGCTTTCAATCCATGGCCCATAAAACCTGTTTAAAACATAGGTCACATGTTTGCCTAAATTCAAGAGCATTAAAAAAGAAAAGAATATTGGCTATTGGCTTAAAAACAAAGTTTTTTTTTTTTTTTTTTTTTTTTTTTGGCGCTTAGACCTTATTTTTATGACAATTAAAAACATTTCCCCTGAAAATTCCCCCCAATTTATTCCTGGATGTTTTAGTTTTTAAGTTTTATTTTTAATTATTTTTCACATTCTCTAAACTGGTTCTAATAGAAGCCTGTTTCCGCCACTGAATAAAAAAAAAAAAAAAATCTAACATTTTTATCTTACAATTCTGACTTTTCTTTAACAATTTCGATTTTATATTTAGCAATTCTTGTTTTTTTTCTCAGAATTGCATGATATAAACTCACAATTGAGAGTTATAAAGGAAGAATTGCCAGATATAAACTCGCAGTTCTGACTTTTTTCTCAAAATAGGTACAAAGTCAGTATTGTGTGATATAAATTCACAATTCTCCAATTTGGAATAGCAAGATATAAACTTATAGTTCTGACTTTTTTTTCTCATAATTGCGAATTTATCTCGCAATAGTGACTTTTTCCTTTGAATTGCGAGTTTATATCTCACAATTCTGACTTTATAACACACAAATCGTTTTAAGTCAGAATTGTGAGATATAAACTCGCAATTCTGAAAACGTATCAGTCTATTTTCCCCCCCTCAGAACTGTACTTTATAACTTGTAATTGTGAGTATATATATTTTGCAATTCAGAATTGCAAGATTTTATTTCTCTGAATTGCATGTTTATATCCTGCTATTCTGACTTAATAACTGAATTCTGAGGGGGGGGGGGGAGAATTGCAAGTGTTTTGCACAACTGTAAAAAAAGTCAATTGTTAGTTTTTTCCCACAATTCTGACTTTATTTCTCACAATTGTGAGTTTATATCCCACCATTCTGAGAAAAAAAAATAAGGATTACGAGATGCAAACTTGCAATTCTAAGAAAGAAAAGTCAGAATTGAATTTTTCTTGCCATTTTGACTTTATTTCTCGCAATTGAGAGTTTATATCCTGCTATTCTGAGAAAAAAGTAAGACTTGTGAGATGTAAACTCGCAATTGCGAGAAAAAAGTCTGAATTGCTAGTTTATTTTGCGCAATTCTAAGAAAAAAAGTCAGAATTGTGAGTTTTTTTTCTTGTAATTCTGACTTTATTTCTCGCAATTGTGAGTTTACATCGTGGTATTCTGAGAAAATGTAAGAATTGCGAGAAACAAATTCTGAGTTGCAAGTTTGTTTCGCACAATTCTAAGAAAAAATGTTTAAAAAAATTTTCCGCAATTGTGAGTTTATATCATGCAATTATAAGAAAAAAGTACGAATTGTAGGGCCAAAGGCAGCTGCATAAATGTCAAAGTTTGAACACAAGAATGAAAAGATCAAACATAAACACTGACCGCGTATACCCCTCCATGTTTACAAACAACACCGGAAGGCGCAACCATTTAGAGTTCATTTCTGGTCAATGACCTCACAGAACTTACTGGTATTTTGAAAGTGATGTGTGGATGGTGCTTTACCGGTAAAAAGACAAAATGTGAACAGTGCATTTTTGTATTTACCAGTAATTTTACGGCAATTTACTGGTATTGCTGTGTGAAAGGGGCTATTGGTCGCCCACGAATCTACAATAATATTGGTTACTGTTATAGCATAATCATAATAATTTTCAGAATCAGCTCAAATTTCCACGTCAGTGCTGAAATGTCTATATCTGCCTTTTCAAATCAACAAATGCAAGAAAATCTGTCTGTGTGATTCTTATTCTGAGCACATCTGGTGCAAAGGTGTGTCCTTGGAAAGGAAACAAGAGATGATGTCAACAGCAGAATATCCAGCACTGATTCTGTCCGTTCTAAAGGTCCCTTGTGTTTCAGCGCAGCACAGGAATGAGATATTTTCAAGAGTTATTGATGGGTAAATGGGTGCCAGAAAGAGGTGATTTCAGGCTACGGCACACAGCCAAAAGGGAAAAATACAACATCGGATCCATGGCCTAGTGGCCTACACGTTTAGCCAAGTTCGAATCTGGTTTGCAACATTTACAGATTCTTACAGTGGATATAAAGATGGACCAAAACCCAGCAGTATTGTCTTACCCAAGGCTGGATATCCCAAGTAGAACCGATCCGCCCCAATCCATCCCAGAAAGAGTGACAGAGCAACAGCGACTTTGTATGAGTAACCACTCCTAATGAAAAACAAAACACGTTCATATTATTCAAAGATATTAACCGATTATTTGCAAATATGAGTAATCCAGTCTGACTTACACATTTCGACATGTGACGCTTTTGTTGAAGCCGACTTCTTCACCGCTGAATTTGAACTGTGTTCCGTTTGACAGCCGACAACTGATGTTTGGAGCAGGTAGACATTCCACTGCAATGACAACACAGCCTTAGATTCCGTATTTAATAAAACATAGTCATGCAGTGACATGTAACTGGGATCATCAGGCAAAAGAAAAAAATAGACAAGAGTTATTATTAAAATTACAACTATTAAAACAACTGTTCATTTAAATTAAGCTGACCTAAAATAAAATATTAGATGAAATCTTAAACTGAACAAAAATGAGAAATGCTGCCTTGGCAACTAACTGAAATAAGTACTAAAATTACTAACTAAAATAAAACTAAAACAGAAATAAAAAATGTAATCAATTAAGAAAAAAATTTGAAAATTAAAACGAAAACTGAAAATATACAAGCTAATACAAAATATTAATAAAAACTATAATAGTATGTAAATTATTTTAGTAAATTTAGATTTTAATTGTAATTGTTTATGGAAGCAAAATTATTTTTTAAAAATATTGCAAAAAAGTACATATTTATAAAAATGCATATTTTATTAATATATTATTAAAATCATTATAATTAAATAAAAATACTGTTATAACAAAAATTATTACACATTTAAAAAATATTATGACAAAAGCACAAAAAGCTTTTTAAAAAATGAAAATGAAAAATATAAAAGCTAACACAAAATATATATATATATATAAATTGTGTATATAAAAATCCTAAAATAACACTGATTCTTTTATTGATTTTTAAAGATTTTGTAAAGAATTGCTTCCATTGTCTAAAATTGTGTAAATTAAAAAATTTGTTGTAAAACACTAAAAAAAATATTTAACAAGATTAGAATTAAAAATATTGTATTAATAATTATATTATAATAATAAATACATTATTAAAAGTCTTAACATTATAACATAACAATTAATACAAAAAATTATATATGTATATGTATATAATAAATGCATATTTTTATGATTATATTATTAAAATGATTGTAATTAAATAAAAATTGTTATAGCACAATATTAATTAATAACAAAAAATATATATAATGTATAATAATAATAAATTATAAAAAAAATCCTAACATTCTAACATTACATTTTAGTGTATAATGTATATTATATTATAATATATTTATATATACAATATAAAATGACAATGATTAAAATACTAACTATAATAGTACAATATGTAAAATATCATATTACATTAATATTGTATTACATGATTAAAATTAAATATAAAATTTTTTATAACTTATTTTATAATTAATGTTATTTTATTTATCTTTACACACTATGCTGATCATAATATAAATATGAATATATGTATACAAGAAGTATTATAATACACTTTATACATTATAAATTATTTAAATGTTATAAATGTACACACTACACCTGTATATAGTTTTTATTTTAATTAATTCTAAACATAAAAAAATATTTATTATAAAAATGTAAAAGTACACTAAATTATCTGTAATATACAAATTTTAATTCAAAATTCTAATAATATTTAATCAGTACTATAAAATGTATATTTACACACTACAGTAGCAGCATTTTAAATAGTGACCCACCCCAAGCCAACCGGTCCTTGCAGTTTTCTGGTTCTTGAGTTGCATCATCTATTTTGGGATCTTTACACAAATACCTGAGCACTATTAAGGGCAAATCAAGTGGTATTTAAATCATAAAACAGCATTAAATTATACTGATTTCAAATAATGTTGGATGAATGACAGAGATGAGCCATTACAGGCAATCAGTGCCATGTTATTCATTATTCATCATGCGTTTAACACACACAGACATAGAAATGTAACCAATCTAAGCATTTATGTAATGGAAACACATCTGAAATGTTCAAACTGGTCTAAACCAAATCTAATGGCATGCAATTTAGGACGTATTTAGTATACAGTTATCTATATCACTCCATACAAGACTGAATAACAAGTTTACAACACAAATCCTAATATTTATACTTTAAGTGTGTGAATAATGGACTGATTGATTTTAAGTTAGTAAATATATATTAAAAACAAACAACACTAACAGCGCCCATGCTAGCTAGCAGACTGCTATTCAAACGAACCCTATATATTTACACAATTTTGAAAGGATATTGTCCCAGCCGGAGTTTATCACAGTTGTCCACATCTTCACCCAAGCTGTGGATGACAGTCAGGCAGAAGGTGAAGATGATCAACGGCCGTGTTGTTGACCGAAAACGCAACAAACTCCTCCAGCAGAACGCCATGTTGGACTGTCACGTGACCGCGAGAGCTCTTAAAGACACAGTGCACTAGATTCGCCGCACACATAGCATGTAAGTCTCTCGTAATTCTCTTTTTAAAGGCTTTTAACGTTATGTATATACTTAATAAAGTCAGGTTAAGTCGTTAGAGTACATTTGCAGTTAAAACCAAGTGTCGGTGCAACTTATTCGCGGTGTTTGATAGTAATAATCAACTTTATAACCGGCTAACTGCGCTAGCCGATGTACATAATAGGGTTTGTATTGAGAAGCAGGAGCACGTTTGTTATGACTTATGAGGTTGTATTTCTATGCTTTTCAAAGTTAAGTGATATTATTAATGTTTTTAAAAAAGCGCGTTTCGATTGATAAAATGATTGCTTAATTCATTATTTCGACTGTCAGGAAGTTTCCAGAGCACTGATTTCAATAGTGACTCAGTGTTTTGCGTGTATGCACCTGTTTGCGTTTATGTAATTTATGTTATGTGACATTATATAAGTAATGTTTTAATTGAAGAGTAGTAATATAAACACATTTTTATTTTTCAGTTACATAATGGTTT
>NC_133367.1:25993969-26026247 GCF_049309525.1 Garra rufa | reverse complement strand
ATATAAATCACAAATTGTTGTATACAAAATATAAATAAATCATTGACAAATTGTTTGATTTTAAAAAAGGAATTTGTTCATTTATTTAACATTTTGTGATATATATTTATTGCAGTGTGTGTGTGTGTGTGTGTGTGTGTGCGTTTGATATAAATGAATCCTTACATGTAGAAAAGTTACTTCAGAGGAAAATAAACTTACTTTTAGAATAATTAAAGACATTTTAACAAGTTAAACTGTAAATTTGATTTTATATTGACTTGACATTATGTACAACATATTTATTCAAGTCAAAAAAGTGGACAGCAAAGACATGTGCAAGCTTATTCGGACACACACACACAGGCTACAATCTAACACACACATCCAAGAAGTGAGGAGTCATTGGAGGCTGGTGGTCATGTGTGTGTGAGTTATCTGCTGTAAGCTGAGCTCTGACATTTATTTGTTAATGTAAGGCCTACTGGTGTTTTTCACTCATAATCGCTTAATTAGTTTCTAGCATGCAGCCACACACAGGGTCCTTATTCCAGATGTTTGGTTTGGCAGGCCTGGCTGAAGAGGCCACTGAAGCATGTGGGCAGACGCACACATGTACACACATACAGATGTATTTGACCGCACACACATGGACTCCAAAGCTGGCGCGCTAAACTGCATCAAAAGCACCTATGATGTCCAAAAATACTTCCTAACGAGAGCGTTCTGTCATTTTCAACACATTTTTTTTAATGGAAATGGCTAACGCGTGACTGTTGTGTTTTCAAACGTGCGTGTTAAATATTAGCGCAAATGTTTATGTACGTTTGCACGTGTGTGGATTTTAGGTATGCTGCGTTATGTAAAAGTGACAGCGAAATCTGGCCCATCAGTGAAATCACAGTGACCGTTTATACGTTGCGTTTCAGCTGCGCACACACACACACACACACATCCAAACATACACACATCTGTCCGTGCACACGGGGTGCCACGTAGTGCGGTTTTACATTGGGGAGCGGTATGTGTGTGCGACTGGCCTGTAGGCTGAGCGGGTGGCGGAGGGAGAAGGTTCCAGGTGGACACACATATGCTGGAAGCTTGTGTAGCTCAGACTCCTGCAGCCTCTTCGAACGCTCAGCCAACACATCAATCTCTGCCTCGGCTGATTAATTAAGACTCAGAGTGAAGGAGAGAGAGAGAGTGTGTGTGTCTTTCGAGTGCATACCTGCTAGAAGAAGTGCTGGGTAGGGGGCGCCTCATGGCCCCAGGGCTCATACTGTAGTAGGAAGAGCTGTCCAAGTCTGCCAACGAAAAGTTGGGCCCCGTCCCTGCCGCGATGGGGGCTGCCACACACAGAAAAAAAAGAGAACAAACATCAGTACCTGAGAACAAAAACGGTCTGAAGCATCACATTAAGATGCAGTTCATCTTCATTTCCAAGTCTGAGGTAAAAGTAGAGTCTGAGTTGGTTTACTCGGCCACCATTTTGGCTGTGTAACAAGCTTACTTCTTTAATTAGAAAACAGCAATAAAATCTGACAACAACTGTATTATAAACATGGCTGATTTAACTCACACAAAACCCTTAGCCCTGCTAAAAAAATGATAGAACAATTGACAGACAGAACAATAAATAGAACGATAAAATGATAGAATGATAGATAGAATGATAGACAGACAGACAAATAGAAAGAAGGATGGATAGACGGAACGAACAATAGAACAACAATAGAACGACAATACGACAGACAGACAGACAGACAGATAGATAGATAGATAGAAATAAAGAAGGATGGATAGACAGATAAAATGAACAATAGAACGACAATACGACAGACAGACAGACAGACAGACAGACAGATAGACAGATAGATAGATAGATAGATAGATAGATAGATAGATAGATAGATAGATAGATAGATAGATAGATAGATAGATAGATAGACAGATAGACAGATAGACAGATAGACAGATAGACAGATAGTAGGGGTGGGCGATATGACCTAAAATTAATATCACGGTATTTTTCATCTTTTGAACGGTGACGGTATAATATCACGGTATTACTTTTTTTGGTACATTTTGGGAGGAGTAGCCTGTCCTGTCCCTTTAGTATGTGAATAAAGTTAATATTTTTATAATATAAGTATCCTTATCAAAAAGAGACATGGGAGAATATTATGCATTCTCAACTTATTTATTTTGCAAAAAACCTAAAGATCTGACTTAACAGTGTACAACAAAACAAAAATGATTTTTTTTTTATTTAATTTCTGCAATATTTAAAACCTTTAAATAACTGGGGGAAATCAACCAATGGCAACAGTTCAGTAGACCAATTCTGTGGGGAAAAATGCGGACTTGGCAACCCTGCATCCAACACGAGCTGCTGGAGTTAATGTCATTGCACACATGAGTACCAAATTTTCGTCCGAGATTTTTGCACGTTAAAAAAAAAATACAGGTTATGTTAATCGAGTTTACACACTGCCTCTGAAACTTTCGTCCGTCATAAAAAAAAAAATCGGATCGTGTTTGATTTTCTGCATTTTCGCATCCAAAACAAGCATTTTGATAAGGATGGTGAATAAGAAGAAAACAAAACAAAACAAAAAACGCATACGAAAATCGGACTCGGTGTACAATGACCTTTAGATTTGAATGATCACGGGTCGAAAGTAAAGAGAGATGACAAAAATAGACTGGAGCATTTGCTACAGTCTTGTACCCACTGACAAATATCTGTTATAAGATGTGCTGCTCCATTTACAGAGAGTGTGCGTTATCGCAAAATCGAAAGTAAAAGTAAACAGCGCGAGCACTCATTTAAAAGCATTTTCTATACCCTGCATATTGAAAGTGCGAAAATTATATACAATATCGCCTCGCGCCCGCTCAATTTGTGATCCGCTGTGTAAATCCTTCGGCCGGCCGCCGGGAAAAGTCCCGGTCGTCCCGATTGCCACTCCGCCCCTGGTATAGGCTACAGACCATTCTTCACGATGTTTCACCAGTCGTTTAATGGCCACTCCCCTTTTACCTACCACCTGCAAAACTGATACGAATATGTTTTACTTTTTTATTTACAACAAGATATATAGTATAAGGACAGGTATTCAGACCACAACTGAACGTTTGAAGAACATTTAATGCCTTATTATTTAGAATGAGCTATTATTGATGTAAATGCAGCCTTTCGAGGCACATAATTGATTTATTACGGTATTGACGGTATTAGAAAATCCATGTCGTGGCGCAACGTCACACACCGGTGCTGACTATGACACCGGTGTACCGCCCACCCCTAATAGATAGATAGATAGATAGAAATAAAGAAGGATGGATAGACAGATGAAATGAACAATAGAACGACAATACGACAGACAGACAGACAGATAGATAGAAAGAAGGATGGATAGACAGATGAAATGAACAATAGAATGACAATACGACAGACAGACAGATAGATAGACAGATAGATAGATGACAGACAGACAGATAGATAGATAGATAGATAGATAGATAGATAGATAGATAGATAGATATAAAGAAGGATGGATAGACAGATGAGATGAACAATAGAATGACAATACGACAGATAGATAGATAGATGACAGACAGACAGACAGACAGACAGACAGACAGACAGACAGATAGATAGATAGATGATAGATAGATAGATAGATAGATAGATAGAAAGAAGGATGGATAGACAGATGAGATGAACAATAGAACGACAATACGACAGACAGACAGACAGACAGATAGATAGATAGATAGATGATAGATAGATAGATAGATAGATAGATAGATAGATAGATAGATAGATAGAAAGAAGGATGGATAGACAGATGAAATGAACAATAGAATGACAATACGACAGATAGATAGATAGATAGATGACAGACAGACAGACAGACAGACAGATAGATGATAGATAGATAGATAGATAGATAGATAGATAGATAGAAAGAAGGATGGATAGACAGATGAGATGAACAATAGAACGACAATACGACAGACAGACAGACAGACAGATAGATAGATAGATTTGTATTTAATATATTTCATCATATTAAACAAATTACCATTCTGTACAATTCTTCTTATACTTCCTGTCATTCCAATTCAACTTCTTTAATTTAAACTTTTTTTCTTAAATAAAAGAAAAATGTTAACACACATTTGCTTATCTTACTGAAACACTTGTGCATGGTTACAAAACTTTCCTCCCTGAGCGAGTCGCCTCAAGCTACAAATCCCCCCATGCCCCTTTCTGTAGGTCATCGGTGAGCAGTGCTCTATCAAACGCCTTTGTCATACAGTACATAAAGCCGTGATGCCTCTTTATATTCATGGTGACTGAGACCACTATTTTTTGATGAGGACAGCACGAATGTGTAAGAGAGCGGCCCTGGTCCTGCATACCTAATAGGCCAGGCCCAGGCGGAGAGAGAGAGATGTATGTATGGGGGGGGGGGATGTCGGGCGGACGACAGCGTGGAAGACTGTGATAGACACGGTAATGGGCTGCCTAATTAACATTGGAAGAGGACACGGCTAAAGGGGCAAGTTGGACCAAGGGAGGGAGAGAGAGCCAGTGCACTAGCCAACAGCTAAAAGTTGGACACGTAGGAAGTGAGAAAGGAAGTGCTATAATTTCTGAGTCATCTCTTTATGTTAACTTTTTTTTGGAGGGGGGGTGGGCGGTTCTTCGCTCTAATAGAAGTGGCAGCATGGGTTATTTACGATGAGCAGTAAAGCCGGCTGCATTTGCATGGCTAATAGTAGGATGTGAAGTAATTTGTGTGAGAGCTAACCTGGGCACCGGGCTGCAGTAACTCAGCCGGCCCTCGACGCGCACACACATACACACAAATGCGCCCTCGCGCCGAGAGCGGCCGGCCCTGCTGCTGCAGTTTGGGTAGAAAAATGACCACACTGCAGTCTGTCTGACTGGAATGGAAATCAATCATAAAGGTAATCCGCAGTCTCTACCTCTTAAAGGCTTTATCAAGTGCTTTCGCTTGGAGGATTCCAAATGAAGCCTGTGGCTATCAGGCCGGCATTGATCTCTCTCTCTCTTCTCTCCTTCCCCTTCTGTTCTCTCTCTCTGATCTTTACTGCTTTACCTTTCAAGTTGCTGGGCGCAAAGTACATTAGCAAAATGTTTCAATCTATTCTATTTACTTAGTGCAGAGGAATGGCAGTGCAGCGAGTAGGTTTACTTAGCTGTGCATGGAAGACAAAAAATTGTCCACTGATATATCTTTCATCCATACTATTTCAACTTGTAGACCAGGCAAACAGGTCTGAAGGCCAGAAAGTTAGAGGAAGTTTGCTGACAGACAGCAAAGTGACCGAGTCTCCTGGACGTGGTGAAGGTTTTTAGGTGTAGTCTCTTGTCTCAAGGGTTGACAATCCCTTTTAACATACACACACACAGACATACTCCTCCCCTCCCACCCAAACACTGGCCGCTAAAGCATCTACAAAAGCTGGGGAGGCTATTCATTTGAAAAGAGCAGGGGGAGGAGGAAGAGAAAGAGAGAGGAGAAAAAATCGGCTTTTGTTCAGGCTGGATTTTCAAATTGAAGCATTTGACAACAAAGGCAGCAGCAATCAACTTCAAAACCCTGGACGTCTGTTCACCCCGTCTTCCCCCCCGCCTTACTCCTCATCGCTTTATTGAGCGAGAGGACCATGGCGTGATGGGAACTCATCTAAGGCCGATCTGAAGTTGGTGAGCTTTGACAGGTCTTCGTTGGGGTTTTCTGCTGGATCAGCTCCTGTGTGGATATAGACCTACAGCATAGGTCCAGAGTTCTCAGTCTGGAGAAGACGGTTCGCATGGGGCTAGACCTTAGGGCCTTCACCGTGTAGTTTCCCATCAAACCAAATGAGGAGAGAAGGCAGAAGGAACCTCACTGGTGAAGTCCACAGGTCGGTGTCCAGTTGAGGAAGGTCAAGAAATAGAAGAGAATGTAGTCCTGGACTCAGCATATTACTACTCTTGGTAAAAAAAAACAAAAAAAAAAACACTGAAGAACAGCTGATAATCAGCAGGTTGCTGGCTTGACTTGAACGGATAGTTTACCCAATAATCACAATTCTGTCATCATATCCTCACCTTCGAGTCATTCCAAACCTGTACCTGGACGAAAAAGGGAGACACTTCTTCGGCATATCTTTTTTTGGTGTTCTACACTAAGGATTAAAGGCGTACAGGTTTGGAATGACATGGGGGTGAGGAAATTTTGACAAAATCAACATAGTGGTTCTTATTATAGTGAAAAGTAGGGCATTTTGCGTCAAGCTAGTGTTGATAAGACTCAAGCCCCATGTGTGCATTTCACTGCAGATGGCACTGCCCACTGGCAGGCTTTGGCCCAGTGTTGGCACAGTGCTGACAAGACTGGTGGGCGTATCCCCACCGGTGCTGCTCGGCAGTGTCTCTGCCACAGCGGCCTCCTCTCCTACTCCATAATTCATCCGCTCCCCCTGTTCGGTCATATGGCTAAAGGGTGCGTGCCAGCGCCCAGCCTTCACCCAGGGATTTCCAGGTGTCCCTGCCCCTGGATCACGGTGCCGTGCTGCTTGCCAACATTTCTGCAAGGCTCTTGCAGGCGGACTAATAACAATAACCTCATCCTAATCCTGTATCCTCTCCTGTCTCTTCTGTAGCCCTCGCAATCTCCTCTGGAGAGGCTCTGAGTGGGCGGCAGCAACAGTAAAACTGGCTCGCGTACAAGTCCTCTTGCTCACCTGAGCTTGACGGCGTGCCAAGCTGTGGCGTGACGGTGTCCGACTTCAGCTGTGAGGAAAAAAACAAACTCTAGGTGATAGTGGCTCTTCCTGGGAACATTTAAGAATGCTGGAAGACTCGAGAAGGTAGAAGGGAATAGCTGATGAAGGAGGAGCAGGGGGAGGGAGGAGGATATGGAAAGGCGGACCCAATCTCCGAAATTACCCCAGCTTGGTATCGACTGGCCAATTATGTGGAGTTCCATTTACAAAAACGTAGCTGTAGCGGCTAACTTTATGGAGACTTTCATTTCGCTCTCCCCCACCACCGACAGCCCCTCCTTCTCTCTCTCGTTCTCTTCCTCTCCTTTTTTGTGTGGTGCTTTAATAGGATATTGATCGACAGAAGCAGATTCGATTGGGCTGCCACTGAATTGTGTAATGGGTGCACAAAGCCAAGGTCATAGTGTATAGTCAGGGAAGAGCTAAGGCAGCCCGTTGTCCATTCAATATCACGACCTTTCATCTTCCGAACGGGCACGAGCCTGCACTCAACCTCTTCCCCGTTCGCCTAAATAAATCTGCCAGACGCTCCCGCACAGAAGCCCCGTCAGAACTCCTCTGGGCAATTCATACGCCACTTCAGTACACCAGATTACCCTCTTCTACCCATCTTCCAATCTGGTGCACTTACCCTCTTCACTTCAATCAACAGCATGATCTCAGTGCCTTCCACAAGAAGCTACCAAAGTCATGAGTGTGCATGCATACAGCACTTTAATTCACAGTCACTCCATAGGGAGCAATCCTGTTAGAGGACTTATGCTAACTGTGGGCTTTGCTGACTGCTGAACTTCTTAGATGGTATTGCCCATTAAGGAAGGAAAGCGGTTGACGTAGGAGGGCCAGACTCTGTCAACTCTCCCGCCGCTCCGTAGCGAGTGGAAGATGAGGTGAAGGAGTTTTTAAGATGCACCACTGAGGTGATTAGTGGACAATTGTTGTGTATTGCTGCAAAATTTAGAATTGAAGAACTGGCTGAGTGTGAATTAGAACATTCAAAGTTTGTGTTGACAACTTTTGCACAAAGGTTAGACTTTAAATGGTACTAAAATCCTCTTCCTGTTCAACTTTCAAGAGTAATATGCTCTTTAGACATCGGCAACCCTGTGCCGACTAACAGCCACTGGACTGTGAGAGGAGAGAAGAATGAAGAGGATGATGGGAAAAACAGAGCAGAACCCTTTGATTTGAATTGAACATCCAGCATATGCCACCCAGCATTTGCTTTTCTTCTCAGTGTGTCACAGATGTTAGGATAAAAGCAGATCTCTCCGCAGAGCTGGATCAATTATGCATATTCCTTAATCTTGTTACCATCATACGCCAGGAGTTCTGATGCAGCACAGTACTGGCTGAGTTTTAATATCTCTGTCTTCCTCTCTCTCCTGATACCTTTCATCATTTTCCGCATCCATCACATCCTTTTGCACCATGCAAGCTGGACTCACGTTGACCCTTACATTTCCTTCCGCCTGTCTGCTGTCACGTCGCCAGAATGTGGTGGCACCCAAATGTTTGTTCTCTCCAGACGCTGTCTTTGCATTGGCAGGCACTTTGAGGGTTTTTGAAGGCAGACTGCGAGGTGAGACCACGGTGGGCTCTCTGCCCGGGCCCCATGACACCCTCTTCTCCTCTCCTTCGCCCGGGATTAGGTCACGAAAGCGTGTGATCAATGCACCTTTGATCAGAAGGCTCCAGCGAGTGCTGACAGGCGCTTTGGATCGGCTATTGTTAGCGGGTATCGACAGGCACGTATGGATCGCGCTGCGCTCTGTCACTCTCCACCGTGAACGTCTGCAATTTTTAAAGGTCACGTTTTTTACTCCCGTCCCATCCTCCCTTCTTGCTCCCCGGCTCCTAGGGGAAAGTCTACTTTTCTTTTTCTGCATTCTGCTTAATCGCTCTATCAATCTCAAGTTGTAAAAATACTCACCTTCTCGCTATGTTCACTTTATTGATAAATTTAAGCACCAAACATTTAACATCAGAAAAGCCGCATCCAAAAGCTGTAAAAGTACAGCTTATTTACGGAAACCAGCTTATAAAAGAAACACTGTCTATAAAAGACTGCACAAAAAACTTAGTTTGTACTTTAGAGAGTCCAAGTACTGTTGAACTGCACTGCACTGAAGCACTTTCAGCTGACTGCTGCATTTCGCTGGTGTTTCGATTTCTAATGAGTGGAGGGATAGTGGATTCAGCCCATTGTTCTGAAAACTGCGCTGAGAAACCAGAGAAGCTTTCCTCCAGCACACTGGTTAATCACTAGCCTCATCCTACCTTTGGGCTGAATTTAAGGTGCTTGAACAAGGGTTCTTCAGACATTGTGGTTTTATTCTGCTGCTGGGCTTCATATACTAGTATGTAACAGGTCTAAGAGAACATTACACAACACATCTAATAAACTTACCTAACCTGACATGTTTTTAGGTTCATTATGAAAGCTCAATTGATTTTATCAGGAGTTTTAAGATATTTTTAACTGTAACTCTGTAGAGATCTTACTCTGTGAGACTCGCACGAGCTCAGAGACGGTGAAGACACCTGATGTGACGAAACTGTCCTGGAAGCCAAGGTGCCCTAGAAGACAAAAAGACAGAGAAGAAACACTGTTATCAGAATGAACATGACAAAATACAGAGCAAAGACAGCATTTATGTCAACAGCACACTCACACGCACACACAGTCCCGGTGGGGAATGGAATAGGGAGTGTTTAGAGTGACACTGAGGGTAGAGCACATCTGGATTTGGTCCCATGAGTGTCTGCAGTACAGTGGGGCAGAGGCTCTTTGCGGTGTGGTGTGACGCACACACATAAACAAGGAGCTGCACAGGAAGCCCAAAAAGCATGATTATATATGATATGTGGTGGAATCTCAATCTAACACATTCTTTGCGAGGCAGGCAGAAATCGGTTGCCTCTTTCAGCAGACAGACCACAATTACTGTGTTCATTGTGCTGACTACGGCTGACCCAGGACCTGCCACACATCCTGCGGGCTGCTGCTCTGCTGGAGGAGCCCATATCAGCCTCAGATTTGACCACAGACAACCAGACGACCCTAAACTTACTACCATTGAACACCACAGAATCAAAACATGCAGTCAGCGTGGACTGCATATCCTATAAAGACCTGCTCTTAGATACTTTGTGAAATTCTGCTGATATGGCAAGATTTATCATCAGAAGTTAGGCATTAGCTTATGATACAGTTCATAGAGTATACGCTAGATTAGAAATGATCAAACTCAACTCAATACCTACATTATGCAAATAAATGCAAAACATAAGAATCCTAAAAGTTTTATATACAATCGGCATCGCAATGCTCGCCCAGGTTCTTTCTCCTGAGAAAAAAAAATATATGTATAGAGGGGGGTGACAAGACGAATCTCAAGAAGAAGTGATGTAGCTATTAAACGACTTCCTGAGCTGCTCGGTGGCTGGCGAGCTATAAAACCAACAATAGAAATGAGTTTAGTCTTGACTGGCTAGATGAGGAGACGTATAGCATGTGGACGGGTGGAATAATAAATAATAAAAACAGAGTGAGAGAGAAGCGAAGGAGAGAGAGAGGGACAGAGGGAGGGGTAATATCTACGGCTCATTGCAAGAGAAAGTGCTGACATGAGCTAAAAGACTGCAGACCCGGAGAGCATTCCTGCACAGATGCCCCTGAGATTGAGAAGAAGTGAGATAGAGTTTGTTCGGGGAGGTATCGAGAGGAGGGGAGACGTATGTTAGAGGGCATGTGGCAGGAAGTCAAGGTAGATTACAAAACGACAAAGCGACGAGGACAGTGGGCTACAGGGTCGAGAGCGAGAGAGGCAAAAAGTCAAAGTTTCCACACAGCTGTACATACTGTGAAACAACAATAATACCAAGCAGAAGTGAGGCCCACCATTACTTGGAAAATAGAGGGATGACGCAATGGAGCTGAGGAGGGAGAAAGCGGGTGAGCGAGCGAAGGAGCCTTCGTCACTAGAATTCCAGTATAGGGAGCATATGCACCCTGAGTTCACCGAGGGCATTTCCATGAGTGCCTCATATAGGGAGGCAGGGGCGAGGGAAGGGGCAGGGCTTCTATATCTCAACACGGATAATCACTCCCAGCTGTGTCCACTGTAGCGCCGCACACACACATGTAGGGAGGGGCCAGGGTTCGCCTTTCACAACAGCACCGAGACCTCAACAAGCCTCCAGCGCAGCAACAAGAGCGCCGTGTGGAACTATGCTGGGCCTCGGGACAAGCAAACCTATACTGTATCTGGGTGGTTAAAAACAACTTTTTCATGCAACATCAAAACTTTAAGTGGATATTGTGTATATTTTAGGTGATTTGGTCATTAGCCACATTTTAAAGAACTTCTTGCTTCTTTAAATGAGTAAAAAAGAATATACAAAGAGATAAAAAAGGGGCGGGTCTTGTTTTGTAATCAATTTTAATCAATTGTGTGTTACGTACCAGAACGGAGCCACACGCCGTGAATAAGAGTTAGCAAAAACAGTGGCTAAATTGCCATTTTTGTAAATTGCCATTGGCCTTGGTGATGTCATCAGAGACGGAAAGTCGTTTAAGAGGCTGAGCAAGCTACTTAATTCTGATTAAGAATTACAAAGAGTGTTTTTGTTTTTCTTAAAATAACATGCAATGGTCAGCGCCAATAGCCTTGTGGGCTACAGGTGTCTATACTGTCCAATCGTAATAAAGGCAAAAACGTGAAATAATAAATCTAAAAATGAGAATAACATTCAATAATCAGGAATGTGTATTAAGAAATCAGGAATGAGAAAAACATAATATTCAATGAGAAAAAACGGGCAGTGCATGATTTTATCCAACGAGAATTGATTAGATAGTGAAAAGTTTGTGGTACATATCTGAATGGAGCCAGATATGAATGCAAGTGAGCTAAAACAGTAGCTCCATTGCTATTTTTTTTACATTAGTTATTTCAGTTATTTCATTTTTGTTAAGAATTATAAGTGTTTTTTACTCAGATTAACACTGATCAGGAATCAGTATTAAGAAATTTTAAAGAATATTTAAAGAAGATAAAGGGTGGGGCTTGATTTTATTGGTCAGGAAGTGATTGAATAAAACATAATATACAAAGAGATAAAAAATGGGTGGGTCTTGTTTTCAATTGATTAGTAAATGATTGGATTGTGAAAAACTGTGTTAGGTAACAGAACAGAGCTATCAGAGACGTAAAGTTGTTTAAGAGGCGGAGCAAGTTACTTCATTCTGATTAAGAATTACGAAACGTGTTTTTATTCTCAGAATAACATGCACTGATAAGTGTGAATGTGTATTAAGAAATCATGATTAAAGCATGATATCCAATGAGAAAAAATGGGTGGTGCTTGATTTTATCTGTCAAAATTGACTGAACACATATCAGAATGGAGCCAGATATGAATGCGAGTTAGCTAAAACAGCATGATGAAGAGTGTTTTATACTCGGATTAACACTGACCAGGAATCAGTATGAAAAAATCAGGAATGAGTAAAAAATATATTCAGTGTTAAAAGGATAGGGCTTGATTTTATTAGTCAGAAAGTGTTTAAGTAAAAAAAGAACATATTTAGAGATTAAAAAGGGTGGGTCTTGTTTTTAATCGATTAGTAAATGACTGGATTGTGAAAATAGTGTGTTCAAAACAGAATGGTGCCATGCAATGTGAATGAGAGTTAGCAAAAATAACTAAATTGCTATTTTTGTAAATTGCCATCGGCCTTGGTGATGTCATCAGAGACGGAAAACCGTTTAAGAGGCGGAGCAAATTACTTAATTCTGACTTTTTTCTCTCAGATTAACATGCGCTGATCAGAAATGTGTATTATAAAACCAGGAATGAGTAATACATGATATCCAATGAGAAAAAAGGGGGTGGGGCTTGATTTTATTAATTGAGAATTGATTAGTGAAAAGTGTGCATTACGTATCAGAATCACACCAGACGTGAAATTTATCTAAAACTGGCTGAATTGCTATTTGTTTATATTATCTAATATAAAGCATGGCCTTGGTGATGTCATCGGAGACGGAAAGTCGTTTAAGAGGCGGAGCAAATTACTTAATTCTGACTTTTTTCTCTCAGATTAACATGCGCTGATCAGAAATGTGTATTATAAAACCAGGAATGAGTAATACATGATATCCAATGAGAAAAAAGGGGGTGGGGCTTGATTTTATTAATTGAGAATTGATTAGTGAAAAGTGTGCATTACGTATCAGAATCACACCAGACGTGAAATTTAGCTAAAACTGACTGAATTGCTATTTGTTTATATTATCTAATATAAAGCATGGCCTTGGTGATGTCATCAGAGACGGAAAGTTGTTTAAGAGGCGGAGAAGTTTATTTCAATTCGTTTACAAATTATGAAGATTGTTTTTTTTCTCAGATTAACATTAGATTAACAATGATCAGGAATCTGTATTACAAAATCAGGAATGAGTAAAAAAATATACAATGAGAAAAGGGGTGGAGCTCGATTTTACTACTCTAGAGGTGATTGGAGAGAACAATAATTTGCTAAAACGATCTGTTGTATCTAATACAACACGGCCTCGGTGATGTCATCAGAGACTAAAAGTCGTTTAAGAGGCAGAGCAAGTTGATGATTGGATAGCGACAATGAGAGTGATGTGAGTAAAAAGAGTCAAATTTGATTTTTATCGTCTGTCATATGTCTTTTTATCGGCATACGGTCTCTCAGTTGTTCATTTTATCATCAACAACATGAATAACAAGAAAAATCTCTTTTCAGATAGTCCTAGATGAAGTATCCACTGCTTGACATTTTACAGCTAACCATAAACAAGCCTCAAAAGAGGCAGTAAACAACTGTTTAGCCGTTTTTACTAGCTTCTTATCAAATGTCTCTCACATTCTTTTCCATTTTCTTGCGCTCTCCGTTATGGATTTCTCACCTCCCCACTCTCTCTCTCCTGGGCTTGTAAAGGAGAGGATATCCTCTGGCCTTATCTAATAGTCTGCGGATTGTGCAACGGCTGCCCCGTCCCAGAAAGACAGCAGCCCGCTTTGTGAAAGTGCACGTAGTATGGAGCAGAAGGGTCAAGGTTTACCAGCAAAAATAAACCATGGAAAAAAAAAAAAGAAAGAAAAAAAGTTGGTCGTGTTTTCCTGCATCGGGGCCGGAGAAATAGAGGTGGTGACAGGGAAAAGGTGGAAGTGTGTGATAGCCTCAGGCTACGTCTGACAGTATTTAACAGGCAGTGAAAGGAGTCAGTGGTCTTTAAAGGGATAGCTCACTCTAAATAAAAACTCTGTCATCTTTTACTCACCTTCATGTCATTTCAAACCCGTATGACTAAACTTAATCAAAAACTGCTGATCTGAGACCAGTTTTGTAAATTAAAAATGATAAAACAAGGCCAGGGTTCTCAGACTGGATTGAGACTGGCCTGTACTGCTTCGGATCAACTGGAAATAATCTGAAGATCACGGCCGACAGATACAGATACCAGATGGAGCGAGTTTGTACGGGAGAGAAAATATGAAAAAAAAAAAGACATTAGCGGAGTGATTATGTGCAGTCTATATCGGCACAACTCAGGGGTGATCTTCAGTTCACGACGAGAGAGAGAGATGAAAAGATAATATCAGCTACATGCAGGATGAGAGAGATGAACACGCTCATCTGTCTGTATCCTCTAATCTGAGTAAACAGGGCGATGTTGGTGTCACACACAAGGGCGTGGAAATAATAGCTCAAGCTTCGCGGCGCACATCTGCGATAATCTTTAAGTTGGGAGGAAAATATGCCTTATAATCCAGTGTTGAGGGACGCACACGTAACAGAGCTCCAGGGGGGTTGTGGGAGGATAAAACGGGACTTTTTGACATCATTCTCTGTTTAAACTCAAGCAAACAGGCGACTGTTTTCATTCAATCATCGTGTTTATGTTTTCTCAAACTGTAAATCAGTCCACACAGACTGTTTCATTGTCCGCTAATAATTTGTAAACACACACAAAATCAGCGGAATTGCTGCTCTGTGTTTGTTTTAAAAGAGCCCGTTTAGAACAATTCTCCGTCTGCGCTGGAATGACGCCATTTTTCGCACAAGTTTACGCGGACGCAATCCTCTCAAGAGTAATCACCCAACTCTGGCTTATGCTAACACACTCACGCTAATCTTCATAGAGGAGAAAGCGAGTCTTGGAGTTTCGCTGACGTGAAAAATTTGAAAACTAGTTCTTACTATAGCTCACCTAGCTGTAGTGTAGGCCAGATTCAAACCTGCATTTCCCACACACTCTTAAACATAAATGTTCCAAAAGCAATTGTTCGCAGTGATACCATAGTAGAACCATTTTTGGTTCCCCAAAGAACCTTTTAGCGAACAGTTCTTAACAATTTAATAATTGGAGACCCTTTTGTGCAATGGAAAGGTTCGACACTTACAAATAAAGGTTCCAAAAGGTTTTTTTTTTACAGCTCCCCAAAGAACTTCCAGTGAAAGGTTCTTGAAAGCATTGTGAAG
The DNA here is from genome assembly GCF_049309525.1 of Garra rufa. Classification (NCBI taxonomy): domain Eukaryota; kingdom Metazoa; phylum Chordata; class Actinopteri; order Cypriniformes; family Cyprinidae; genus Garra; species Garra rufa. The sequence continues at coordinate 26,010,937 of NC_133367.1, read as the reverse complement.
AAAAAAAAGGTTTCCAAATGGGATTTTTCACAGCCATAGAAGAATTTTTGGTTCCCAAAAGAACCTTTCAGCAAACAGTTCTTAAAAGAACCACTTTTCTACTAGTTTCAATTTTTTTAAATATTCTTTCCATTATTTAGAATGTTTTGTGCAACAAAAAGTTTCTACACTGTTAAAAACAGAGGTTCCGCAGTGATCCCATAAAAGAACGATTTTTGGTTCCTTTCAGCAAGCAGTTCTTAAAAGAACAATTTTGTCTCAGTGTAAAGAACCTTTACTAGTTCTACACTTTTACACTCTTAAAAATAAAGGTTCCAAAAGGGTTTTTAACAGTTCTCCAAAGAAGTTTCAGTGAACAGTTCTTCAAGCCATTGTGAAGAACATGTGAGTGAAGAACATTTTCATATTTTAATGTGAAAGTCAAAGGTTCTTCATGGAACCATCAACTTTTGTGCAATGGAAAGGTTCGGCACTTTTAAAAATAAAGGTTCCAAAAGGGTTTTTAACAGTTCTCCAAAGAACTGTCAGTGAATAGTTCTTCAAACCATTGTGAAGAACATGTGAGTGAAGAACATTTTTATAATCTAAAGAACCCTTTTCCCCGATTGAAGAACCTTTTGTGCACTGGAAAGTTTCCTTAAAAGTCAAAGGTTCTTCATTGAACCATCAATTCCAATAAAGAATCTTGCTTTTTAAGAGTGTACTGATGCAACAGAAGAACCATTATGGGTTGTTCAAAGAACCTTTCTACGAACGGTTCATAAAAGAACTATTTTCTCTTACTTTCAAGAATATTTTAATAATCTTTCCACTGTTTAGAATGTTTTGTGCAACAGAAAGGTTCATTCTTAAAAACAGAGGTTCCAAATGGGTTTTTGTCGCAGTGATGCCATAGAAGAACAATTTTTGGTTCCTTGGATAACCTTTCAGCAAACAGTTCTTAAAAGAAGCTTTTTGTCTCAATGTGAAGAACAATTTAACAATTTTTCCACTTTAAAGAAAGTTTTGTGCAATGGAAAGGTTCGACACTCTTAAAAATAAAGGTTCCAAAAAGGGTTTTCACAGTTCTCCAAAGAACTTTTAGTGAACAGTTCTTAAAGCCATTGTGAAGAACATGTGAGTAAAGAACATTTTTATAATCTAAAGAACCTGTTTTCCCCAATTAAGAACCTTTTTGTGCAATAGAAAGGTTCTATGAATATTAAAGGTTCTTCTATCAATTCCAATAAAGAATCTTTGTTTTTAAGAGTGTACCAACGAAACAGAAGAATCATTTTGGGTTTCTCAATCTCCCTGTCCTTTGAACAGTTCTCAAAAGAACCATTTTCCCCTAGTTTCGAGAAATTTTATATATTTTTTTTCCACTATTTAGAACATTTTGAACCATCAATTCTAACACAGAATCTTGCTTTTTAAGAGTGTACTGATGCAACAGAAGAACCATTTTGGGTTGTTCAAAAAACCTTTCTGTGAACAGTTCTTAAAAGAACCGTTTTAAAGAGTTAGTTCACCCAATTCATGTCGTTTCAAACCTGTGAGACCTTTGTTCATCTTCAGAATGCAAATTAAGATATTTCTGATGAAATTCGAGAGCTTTCTGACCCTGCATAGACAGCAACACAACTGACACGTTCAAGGCCCAGAAAGGTAGTAAGGACATCATTAGAAGAAATTGTTGAATATAGTTGTCTTTTTTTTTCTTTGCACACAAAAAGTAATCTTGTAGCTTTATAACACCACGGTTGAACCATTGACTCTTTTATCAATGTCCTTACTACCTTTCTGGGCCTTCTACCATCTACGCAGGGTCAGAAAGCTCTCGGATTTCATCAAAAATTATTTTCATTCGTGTTCTGAAGATGAACAAAGGTCTGATGGGTTTAGAAACAAAATGAGTATGCGCAATTAATGACAGAATTTTCATTTTTGGGTGATAATAATCTAAAGAATAATCTAATCCCTTTTCTCCAGTAAAGAACCATGGAACAATTCTTCATGGAACCATTTATATTCTTTATTTTTAAGAATGCATACGCTCCAATGTCCTCAGGAGCGAATATGCTAACATTAGGCCATGGCCCCAACCTGGATAACGTTCAGTATTTGTACATGCATATTTCGTGAGTTGAAACACTCACCATTTTCTGGCTGGTCCTTGATGTCGCCTTCACTGGGCTGGTTCGGACTGTCAGACTGCCCCGTTTCTGTAGAGACACAAACAAAGAGACAGAAATTGAGACTTTTGTTTCATGACCACAATGAAATCATGCACTTGACAGCCTTTCGAAAACTGTTTCTGCAGTCTAAAGACTCAAGATAGAAAACGTCTAGTCCAGAGTACCAAGGAATCACTGTGCTGACCGTGCAGTCTGGCTGCCAACCACACCCTGGCCGTGCAGGTGAAACCCTACGCCGATGTGTGTACACAGGAGGCCACCGTGTTGCCGGTTCAATAGAGCTGACTGCTGCCACGGTATAGGCCGACAGACAACTGCAAGCATTGTAAAAATACTCCCTGTCTTTCTAGGTGTTAAACGACTGCGGATGTGAGTTGACATGTTAATAAATGTGGTTTATTAAATATAAATAAGAACAATGAGGTAAATTGCATTTTATAATATATATTAAGATATAGGACTACAATAAAATATAAATAAAATGAAAGTGATTTGTACATACTGTACATTTCAGACTGTATTTATTAGCATTCAGACGCAAAAGGGAAGTTATCAGAATAGAAGGTCTGACTGTACTCTAGCCAATGTCCTTTTGGCACGCGGCTCGGTAGGTCAGACCGACAGTGGGGTCTGGGCTGTGAATTCACACTGAGTGTGCTATTTGCAGCCGAGGCACTTATGGAAATAAGTCTAGAGAGAGAGAGAGAAAGCCTTCAGACCCGGGTGTACTGCATAAAAAAGGCCCTATAAATTTGATGGGCTCCGATTTCTCCCAAGAAGTGCTCTTTAACGGTGCCATTAGCTGCGATAGCAATGATTCGTGCCGTGACGTTAAGGGAACTTTCGCAAAGATTCACCCGGGTCCCTTTAACTCTTCTACGACAGCCAAAAATGGGAAAGAAACACCCTTTAAGATGATTTAAATTCAGGGGTGAGTATTGATTTCCCGCTGGAGATAAAATAGTCATGCTGGGAGAAATATCACCTATGTCGCGCTAGCAAGCACACCAAACAAAATGGCTGGCAAATTTGGAAACGGAATCTGATTTGTGACTTTTACAATTTTGATAAAAGAAGAAAAATCTGCTTAGAAATCTGCTTTAAATTTCATGGAAATCAGGGAAGAATAATTTTTAATTAAAGAAAATGATACCAGACTTTTTCCACTTTACTTTTTGGAACAATAAACGTTAAAACGTCACTTTGGAGCGCAAATTGTAACTAATAGGCTAAATTGCGCAATCATTCGCGTATAAAGCACGGAAAACAAACTTTCCGTAAAAGATTCATGACCTTTTCACTTAATTTTTTTCCACTTTAGTTTTTGGAAAAATAAACGTTAAAGCATCATTTTGGAACACAGTTGTGACTAAAAGGCTAAATCTCAGACAAATTTGTGTTCTAAATTTCAGTTAATTTTTACAGTTAATCACAGAAAAACTATTTCTAATGAAAGAAAAGGATACAAGACTTTTTCCAACTTTAAACAGCATATTAGCCAAAAGTGTGCAAAAACACGTGTACAAAATGGTTCAAATTTCAGTTCAAGATAAATCATCAGAAAAGGATGAATGACTTTCAATGACACTTCATTTTTTGGGGCAAATATACGTTAAAACATCATCTTGGAACATAATTGTAGCTAAAAGCTAAATCTCAGAAACATTTGTGCAGAACAAATGCTCTAAATTTCAGTTCATTTTACAGTAAATTACTGAAAAAAAAAAATTTTTTTTAATAAACTCACTTTAGTTTTTGGTAAAATAAACATTAAAACATCACTTTGGAACACAAATTGTAACTAATAGGCTAAATTTAATTTTGCAATAATTAGTGTACAAAAATGCTTCAAATTTCAGTTAATGATAACTTTTGATAAAAGAAGAAAGATTCATGAACTTTTCCCTTAATTTTTTGGCAGAATATATGCTGAAACATCACTTTGGAACCCATTTATAGCGAAAAGGCTAAATCCCAGAATAATTTGTGTACAAAAATGCTTTAAATTTCAGTTAATTTTAAAGTAAATCAGGGAAAAACTATTTTTAACAAAAGAAAATGATACAAGAATTTTTAAACTTTAATTTTTAGAAAAATTAATGTTAAAACATCACTTTGGAACACAAATTGTAACTAATAGGCTAAATTGCGCAATAATTAGTGTACAAAAATGCTTCAAATTTCGGTTAATGATAACTTTTGATAAAAGAAGAAAGATTCATGACCTTTTCACTTAATTTTTTGGCAGAATATATGCTAAAACATCACTTCGGAGCACAATTTTAACTAAATGGCTAAATGTAACTAAATGTCAGAAAACGATTGTGTACAAAAATGCTTTAAATTCTAGTTAATTTTAAAGTAAATCAGGGAAAAACTATTTTTAACAAAAGAAAACGATACAAGATTTTTTTAGCTTTCATTTTTGGAAAAAAAAAAAGTTAAAACATCACTTTGGAACACAAATTGTAACTAATAGGCGAAATTGCGCAATAATTAGTGTACAAAAATGCTTAAAATTTCGGTTAATGATAACTTTTGACAAAAGAATAAAGATTCATGACCTTTTCACTTAATTTTTTGCCAGAATATACACTAAAACATCACTATGGAACACAAATGTTCCAAAATGTGTAAACTGCACAAAAATTTTACACAAAAGAAACTTCTGATAAAAGAAGAAAAATATGTATGACTACTTCCACTTCATTTTTAATGGAATATATGTTAAAACGTCAAACGATGCTATACTAAGCATACAAAAATGATTCAAATTTCAGTTAACGATAAATCACAGAAAGTAACTTTTGATAAAAAAAGAAGAAAAAGCAAGACCCCCACCACCACAAAAAAAAAAAAAAAGTTTGGCCAGCCCCTTCATCTGCTCCTAGACAAAGTAAACAATTTAAGGCCTTGTTTGCATTCAGCTCAGCGTTGCCGTCTGCATCAACAGTTTAAAACAAAGGCAATCTGAAGAGTGGGCCGAAACAACGAAAAAAAAAGAAAAAAAAAAAAAAAAAAAAAAACACGCAGCAACACCCCCCCTAACGCCACAGCAACAGCCCAGAGATATGTGAAAGCGCAACGAAAGGGGGCCGGGAAAACCGGGTGCCGGGTGGGTGCGTGTGTGCGGGGACTTTCACACACTCTCCCAGTTGCCCTCCGTGGACCAAGTGCTCTCTCACACAGTGCCCATTGCTAATTAAATATGCAAATGAGGCGTGAGACCCAGACTCTGTGTGTCACATCTGCATTTACCCCCTGTCGAGGGCCCTCAGAGAGCGAGGGGGAAAACAAAAAAACCCCTCCCGGCCGAAATAAACAACAAAAAAAGACACTAAACAACAAACAACTAAATACCGTGCACAAACAGGCCCATTCACCAGGCCTAAATCCTCTATACAAGAGCATAACAAGCCACTCTATGGGCCGCCAATTGAAAGACAGACGAGGGATGGTTCCTGCGTATCTCTAATTTTGTTCTCACACCATTAAAAAGATGGGAACGCCGCTCGGGTGTGCGAGAAGAAAAGCAACCTGGAGCGACTCAGTCAACGCGTTATTCCGCCTCGATTCGATGACGGAATTCGGGGACGCCGAGGTAAAACGACGTCTGGGATAATTGAGACGGGCTCAGGTTGCTTCGCCGACCTGAATTAGTCGGCGAGGTGATTCCCTAATTAGATCATTAGGACCGGCTTGTGGCGGCAGGCAGGTTGGGCAGGAGCGTTATGCCCCCTGGCCTGCCTCCGACTCCGACTGTCTCCTTCCTCTCCCAGGCCAGGCCGAGGGCTTTCGGGGGGCGAGCGTGCGCTCACACACACACACACACACACCGCCTGGTCTGTTTCATTATGCATGCGCTAAACCATCTGTACTTCTTGCAGGTCCGCTCGTCCCAACCCGCCGCTTTCTCACCAAGTGCTTTGCTGTAATCCAATTGTGTGTTAAAACCCCGCTTTCAAAAGGCCCTTTACACAGTGGGCTCAGGAACACGAAGGCCCATAAAAGGAGGCAGAAACTTAATTTAGAAATACAAACGGGCCTTTCTGGAGTATCAATGGAAGGTGAAGCTCCAGGGATTGGAGCATTGTTTCCACAAGTATCGTCCCCCAGATTTTTTTTCTCTCTTTCGGGCCGCCGCAGACATTATGAGATGGTGGGTGCCGGATTCCTGCGTGGTCGCACTCGAGACTATCCGGACTATCCGAGGAACGTGTTTTAAAACGCTCGCTACAGAAACACAAATGTGTGTGTGTGTGTGTGTGTGCGCGTTTTTTTTTTTTTGTTTTTTTTTTGGAGAGCGGCATATTTGGGCCATGATGCGCATTACATAAAAATGACTTGGGGGAGAAAAAAAATGAAATAATTTCTGGGAACTGCAATGAGTCACAGATGGGGAACATGTTGATGAAACCTGAAATTGTGAGAGACGTGAGAAAAAAGGGAGGAAAGGCAAGGGAGGAGGAGTAAATCAAGTGGAATATGTGATATTAAACAATCTCTAATAATTTAATGCTTTTAAAAATGCACAAGTGTGACCCTGGATCACAAAACCAGCCTTAAGTAGCACGGGTATATTTGTTGCAATAGCCAAAAATGCATTGATTTTTCTCTTTATGCTATAAATCATTAGGATATTAAGTAAAGATCATGTTCCATGAAGATGTTTTGTAAATTTCCTACTGTAAATATTTAAAAACTTAGTAATATGCATTGCTAAGAACTTCATTTGGACAACTTTAAAGGTGATTTTTGCAATATTTAGATTTTTTTAAAGCCGCACAGTCTAGATTTTCATTTAGTTGTATCTCGGCCAAATATCTCAAAAAAAAAAAAAAAAGAAAAGAAAGGATTCTTATGACTGGTTTTGTGGTCCATGGTCACAAATGTTAAAATAAGACAATTTTTCACCATTTTGGCAACTAAAATATTAGTTATAGTTTCACTCGAAATCAAGTGCTATTTAAAGCACAATGGACTAAAATGAAGCACTATTACGACATAAAAAATGAACAATTTGTGTCAAAAGACAACTAAATAAAGATCAGATGAAAGATGCTCAGTTAAAAACAAATGCAATTTGTCAAAATCATTCAGGAATGAATAAAAGCTGCTCATCAAAGCTGCAAAATTTTATTACAATTTTGAAATAGCTGTTTTGTTTTTGAATATATTTGAAATGTAATTTATTCTTGCTATGCAAAGCTGAATTTTCAGCATCATTACGTCTTCAGTGTCACACGATCCTTTAGAAATCATGCTAATATGCTGATTTGCTGCTTAAGAAATAGTTAACCCTGGACCACAAACCTGGTCATATGGGTTTTAAAATAAATTTAGACATCATATGAAATCTGATAAATGAGCTTTCCATTGATGGTTTGTTAGGATAGGACAATATTTGAAAATCTGGAATCTGAGGGTGCAAAAAATAAATAAATAACAATTTTGGGAAAATCTCCTTTAAAGTTGTCCAAATGAAGTTCTTAGCAATGCTTAATATTAATTAAAAAATTAAATTTTGATATATTTATGGTAGGAAATTTACAAAATATCTTCATGGAACGGGATCTTTACTTAATACTTAAGATTTTTGGCATTAAAAATCGATCATTTTGACCCATACAATGTATTTTTGGCTATTGCTGTATCTGTTAAATACATGTGTGATACCTTTCAGGATTCTTGAGTTAAAAAATATTTGAAAAATATATATTTTTCAAACTTTATAAATGTTATTTGATTCATTTAATGCATCCTTGATTAATAAAAGTACTGATTTCTCAAAAAACAAATCTTACTGACCCCAAACGCTTGAATGCTAGTGCATATACAGTATGTACACACCATTTATCATCATTTCTTATCAAGACAGGTTGTCATTCTTCTGCACGGGGAAGTGGAGAAAGACGTTTGTTTCCGTCAGGCCGCTGCCCGTGTTCAGTGTTTGAGTAACCCTGACCTCTCCCCCTGCGCTTTTACGTCACACCGTATTTAATAAGAGGCAGTGTTTAGACAGGACCCTTCTGCTTCTCCTCTATAGATCAGCCCTGTTGCCGAGGCTTGCGCTGTTTTTCTTCTCTCGTGGAGCGTCGCTTGTTTACACTGCTGTTTTCGGAGGACCGGGAAGCGAGACGGGAGAGGATAGTGTTACAGGCCGTGTTTACAGATCCTGTCTGGATTTTGAATAGTAATACCGCTGTGTTTTCTTTCATTCTTCTGTAACTTTTGAGAAATACAGAATGCACTTTTAAGGACAGGGACCAAGGTAGGGAGCCCTGGCAGCTTTGATGTGCTTCAGTCAAGCTCGTACGCCAGAGCAGGGTGTGTAAAAATGAGCAGAATCCACTCTGCGGTCTCCCAGCGATGACATTATGGGATCATTGTGGTACAGTAAACCAACTATTGCAATCCGGCGAAAAGCAATAAAACTAGCCGAGTCTCAATTATTCTTTAGTGAGTGTGACTCGAGCTATTCCCCCCTGCAAATATAAAGCTAAACCAGACGATAAGAGAAAGCTATCAATAAGCGCTAGCGCGGTAAAGGAATGCCATGTTTCCTTACTTGAACTTGTAAATCAGCTCTTGTGCTAGCGGTGTAAGACAAGCTGTCTGGATTGCCAAGCTACCGTTACCAAGACACAAAAGCGGGACATTCCTGACTTATTCGAATCCCTGTTCCCCCTGGACTGGCGGGGGCACTGGGAACAAGATATCATTATTAGCTAATGCAAGATGGAGGGTGGAGTAATAAAAAGGTAACACAGAATAGTCGAAAGCAGCGTTTTGCTGTCTACAAATGCAACATCCTACCTAAAATGTAACCCTGTACAGCAAGTAGACGATTTGTAAAGTTCATGGGTACACAAAGTGCAAGTGTGCTGTTAGCATGATACTAAGCTAACAATGTGATACTCTAAAAAGCATAAAGATCCAGAGAACGCAAAAATACTAAGTAAAACGGTCTTAAATTTTGTAAAACTTGTATTTAACTGCGTTAAAAAACAAACTTTGGATGAATTAGGTGAGTTTATTTTTCACTGCAGTTATTTTGGCAAAATTTTAACATGTTGCTAAGCTAACAAGCATATGGACAAGCATAAAAATCCAAAAAAACACATAAATACTGATTAAAACGATCTTAAATTTTGTGAAACTTGTACACAACTGCGTTAAAAAAAACAAACTTCAGATGAATTATATCAGCTAATTGTCACTGCAGTTATTTTGGCCAAATTTTAACATGTTGCTAAGCTAACAAGCTGACAAGTATAAAAATCCAAAACACGCACAAGTGTACTCTGTAAAATGGTCCTAAATTTTGTGAAACGTGTAAACAACTGCGTTAAAAAACGAACTTGAGATGAATTAGGTCAGCTAATTTTCACTGTAGTTATTTTGGCCAAATTTGTGCATGTTGCTAAGCTAACAAGCATTACAATTCAAAACAAGCACAAATACTAAGTAAAATGGTCCCAAATTTTCTGAAACTTGTAAACAACTGCGTAAAAAGCAAACTTCTGATGAATTAGGTTAACTAGTTTTCACTGCAGTTATTTTGGCCAAATTTTAGCATGTTGCTAAGCTAACAAGCATTAAAATTCAAAACATGCACAAATACTAAGTAAAATGGTCCTACATTTTGTGAAACTTCTACACAACTGCGTTAAAAAACAAACTTCAGATGAATTATATCAGCTAATTTTCACTGTAGTTATTTTGGCCAAATTTTAACATGTTGCTAAGCTAACAATCATACTGACAAGCATTAAATTTCAAAACACGCACAAGTGTACTAGTAAAATGGTCTTAAATTTTTTGAAACTCGTAAACAACTGCATTAAAAAACAAACTTCAGATGAATTAGGTCAGCTTATTATTTTAACTGCAGTTATTTTGGCCAAATTTTAACATGTTGCTAAGCTAACAAAGCAGAACTACCAAACTACAGAGAAGAAAACTGTTCTACATTCAGTAAAACTGAATCCGTCATAAACTTTATACGTGAAAAACGGTAAAAAAATAATAATTTGGAATGAAATACGCACCATTTTTTTTTCTCTTATTTTAGTCAAACCTTAGCATGTTGCTAAGCTAACAATGCAGTACTCTAACAAGCATAAAAATACACAGCATGCACTAAATTGGCACTAAATTTATTTATTTGGTTAATTTATGTCATGTTATGTTATCTTTATCTAAACTTTAGCATGTTGCTAAGCTGACAAAAAAATAATGATTGTTTTCCGCCTTCGAAAAAACGGTGTTGGCGGTATCGCATTAAAAGTAACTTGAGTTACGTAATCAGATTACTTTTTTCAGGTAAGTAGTGAAGTAACGCATTTCTTTTGAGCTTACAAGAAAATATCTGAGTTACTTTTTCAAATAAGTAACTCAAGTTACTTTATTCTATCATTTTCTTTAGGCTGAGGCTTAAAATAAGTTCACTTTTGGTGTAAAAGCCCACCTCATGCGACAAAAAGTAATGCAAAGGTAACATAACGCATTACTTTACATAAAATGTAACGCAATTAGTTACTTTTTAATGGAGCAACACAATATTGTAATGCATTACTTTTAAAAGTAACTTTCCCCAACACTACGAAAAACTGTGTGAAAGCCAAACTTGAGATCAACTATTTGCAACTTTTTCTCTGCATTCATTTTAGTTGGTGTGCAATGACTACTGGGTACATTTTACTCTTCACTTCCTGTGATATTTCAATGTACACCTGATCTCTATGCTACAGTGCCCTTTGGACCAAACATATATGCTTCCTACACTACACAGGGCACTGGAACTTAACCTTAGTCTCTCCATTCTTCTCTCTCCGGCTGGTCGAAATGTTCCAGAGGGAGAGAAGGAAAAAGAGGACCATCAATATGGGAAAAGATGTATTCCCCTGGCCTGTAGGCAAACCCTTTCTTTCTTCCTGAGCGCTGAGCTTCTCGACTCCCCTGATTTGAACTACAGTTTCTAGGAAAAGGCAGGAAAGGCAAGCAGAGGAGGAGGAGGAGGAGGAGAAAAAGTTCTTGGCCTTTTCCCAGGAAGGGAGAGCGAGAGAGAATCAGAATCCCAGAATTCCCCTGGGATATGGTGAAATATACAGCCCTGGGGCCACTTTCAATTTACTCTCTGCAGTTCTCTTTCCCTCTCTCCCTCTCTAAATAGCCAGGCTGTGAGAGAGAAGTCGAAGCTGTCAGGGATCTAATGTGTACCGCGACCTCCTGTAGCCCTGATGTGGAGAAATAGAAAGATCGCGAGTGGGTCAAGTGTCTGTGTGAGCACGGATTCCTCAAAGGGAGTACGAGGAGAGGGGAATATCCGCAACACCAAACGAGAAAAGAACAAAAAACAAAACCGAAATACATTAGAATTAATCTAACATACCTGAATGAAGTGATTAGGCAAAAACGAGACCCTTCTAAACAGCCAGGCCAAAAGCAGCATACGCTACTCTAAACAAAAAGCCATATTGTTGCGATACCTACTTCCACATACTCCAGACACATCCTGTCTTTGTCTTCAGAGCGTCTCTTACTTGCCCTAGTTGAACGCACATGGTGCCATAGGTAGAGGAGTTTGTCCTTGTTCTGACAGCAGGGATCTTTCAACAAACATAGTTTGAAAAAAAAAGAACCCAGCTCTCCATGGGGGCCCTGGGGTCCCAGGGAACAACACAATAGGTAATATCAGCACTGTTATTCCTGATTCTGAGCTGTAAGGAAAGAAGAATGCTTGCATTTGACCTCTGTCAGGCCTGATTTCCTGCCGAAGCTTTGCCGAGTTGTGTCTAAGGATGCAGTACTGAATCGGGGAAAAAAACTGTTGTCAGTTTGATTGTCATTTGCCAGAGATCTAATCTTGGTGAGTACCGTGAGACCCTCCTTTTGAGGCACGGGAGTCTATGTGTGTATGTACGTGCGTGCCGTAATTCATCGGTCTCCCAGAGCCCAGCTGACAGGCTCCAGCTGCAGACGCGCAACGTACGTGGTGGGTGTTCATTGCTGTCAGGATAGCCGACACACCTGTCTCCACAACAACCACCGCCTGTAGCCAGGTAGTCCGTCTCCAGCTGACACAGAGGTGTCAATGCTTGCTACAGCCGTCATGCTGACAGCGAGGTGAAAGATGAGACTTTTTTGGACATACAATACTAAGACTGACAAGAAAGAAAAGAAATTACTGAATGAAGTCGTTATTTTCCTAGTAGCAAAAACATGGACTATTTTATCGATGTCCTTACTACCTTTCTGGGGCTTGAACGTGGTAGTTGCATTGATGTCTATGCAGGGTCATAAAGAGTCACCCCAAACACGCCACGAGCCACGTTGCGTCGAGTCCGAAGTCGGACTCTTTCCAACGCCGCCTCAGCGTGGGCCAAGTGACCCAGTTGCCATGTAGATGTGGCGGTTCAATAGGTCCCGCACAGGTCTTACAAAAAGAAGCCATTCTTTAGGTTTTAGAAGTAAGCACGTGAAGGACAAGATTCTGACGTAATTGTTGTGTGCACCGCATTTTATACTGCCTCTCAAGTTCGTCAGTTATTTGCATGTGATTTGCATACTTTGCCACAATTGGCCAGGCAATTGGACTGGCGGGAGCCAATAGGACTTCAGGAAAGGTTGTAAGGGAAGGAGCTCCTATAGTGGAGATACTGCAAGGTGAAAGGGAAAGGGAACTCTCTTTGAATTAATGAAAGAGTTTTCATTTTTGGGTGAACTCTTTCTTTAAGGGCAGGATGTTCTTATTTTAGGGAGAATCTGATTGGACGGAATTTACGTAGTGCAAGATGAGTCATCAATACTTTGGGCCAATTTTCCGAAAGAAAAGACTAATTGCAAAATTCCATGCTAGCTTTGAGAGAGCATGAAACTTTATGCTGCCTTTCAAGCTTGTCAGTATTTGCATGCAATTTGCATACTTTGCGACAATTGGCCAGTCAATTGGACTGGCGGGAGCCAATAGGACTTCAGCAAAAGAAGCTCCCATAGCGGAGAAACCCTGATGTCTCGTGAAAGCTCAAAAGAGAACCCTCGGAATTCATTCAAAATTCCAATTCCAATTCCAATTTTCTGAAAGAAAAGACTAAGTGCAAAATTCCGTTCTAGCTTCAAGACAGCATAAAATTTTATACTGCGTCGGTTTTTGCATGCGATTTGCATACTTCACGACAATTGGCCAGTCAATTGGACTGGCGGGAGCCAATAGAACCTTCAGGAAAGGTTGGAAGGGAAGGAGCTCCCATAGCGGAGAAACCGCAATGTCTCATGAAAGCTCGAAAGGGAACTTTCGGATTTCATCCAAAATATCTTAATTTGCTTTCCAAAGATGAACGAAGGTCTTACAGCTTTGGAATTTTAATGGATTTGGAATTTTGGATAATTAATGACAGAATTTTCATTTTTTGAAGAACTATCTCTTTAAAGGCAGGACGTTTTTATTTTAGGGAGAATCTGATTGGACGGTATTTGCACAGTGCAAGATGAGTCATCAATACTTTGATCCAATTTTCCAAAAGAAAAGACTAATTGCAAAATTCCGTGCTATCATCAAAACAGCATGACAAATTCACCAGACATGGACTAGAAGCCACAAAAAGAGTTGTTTCAGTACAGATTTTCATGTTTTATTGAACCACAAACTGTCAACTTTACCCATAAACATGACTGTGAGTAAATCCACACAGCATCAAATAAGTGGCGGGCGACATTTGCACCATTCATGGCGCAGGCGGGTGTGCTTGGCTGGCCACTGATACCGACTATAACGCTGTGGGCAGAGAAGCCTCGTCTCAACCCCCCCTCTTTCCTTTCTCCCTTAGAATGAGTGAAAATAGAAAGTCTCCATGATCTTGGCAGTAGGACGTTTGGAGAAAAAAAAAGATGGGGTGATTCAATTTGGCAGCCAACTTTTTCACTCCCTCTCCTTTCGTTTGTCTTGCTCGCTCGCTCTGTATCGGCTCGCTCTCTTCCTTCGAGAGTGGCTGGCCGTAGCTCGTGTTTGGAACAAACTGGAAGACACTTGCCAAGGCTGAAGCATACACCGCCAGGGATGCACTACCCGGCCTGCAACTTCCCCTGCAACACACTTCTCTCCAGCCCCTGCTCACTGAGGAAACCCCCCACCCAGAAGCAGCCACCCACCAATCCAAATGAAAAACAGGGGGGAAAAAAAGACACCAAAACATTCAAGGAAAAAAATAAAAATATAAAATAATCTAAAAATATTACATATGATTCTATCTCTGTCTATTATTTGTGAATTTAGCCTTGATAAATATTACATAAATATAAAAAATGATGACAAAAATGCAAAACATAAATAAATGGATTTAGAAAATAAAATAAACGAACAAACCACTATAATCTATAATATGTAAAAATGTAAAAATATTAAAATAAATTGTATATATTATTTATCAAGGTACATTTTAATAATAATAATATTAGTAATATTAAATGATATTTCTATATGCTCATATTTGATTACCATATATTAAATATACAAATATTACAAATGATTCTCTCTCTCTATTATATTTGAATTTGCCCTTCATAAAATATTACATTAATATAAAAAAAATTATATCAAAAATACAAAACATAACTAAATGGATTTATAAATATTTTTTTCTTAAATAAATATAAAAAGTATAAAGTTAAAAAATATTAATAAATATTTAATACATAACTTAACAAGGCACATTTATTATTAATAATAATATTACATTTTATTTTTATATGATCATATTTGACTACCATATATTAAATATAAAAAATATTACATATGATTCTCTCTCTCTATTATATGTGAATTTGGCTTCCATATTTATTAAATACAAAAATACAAAAATGGATTTAGAAATAATTCTTCATAAATAAATAAAACAATCAATATATCTATTAACACATACATAAATAAACAAATAATTAACACTTTAATCTAAATAAAAAGTACAAAGTGTAAAAATATTATTTATATATTTAATTTATTATTTATCAAGGTATATGTTAATAATAATAATAATAGTAATACATTATATTTTTAAAATAATCATATTTGATTACCATATGTTAAATATAAAATATTACAATATTACAAATGATTCTCTCTCTATTATATCTCTATTTGGCTTCATAATTATTACATAAATATAAAAAAATAACCAAAATACAAAACATAAATAAATTGATTTATAAATATTTTTTCATAAATAAATAAATATGAAGTAAATAAAAAATAAATCAATCAATATACGAATCAATACATAAATAAATAAATAAATAACAGTGTTACAAAGTGTAAAAATATTATTTATATATTTAATATATTATTTATCAAGGTACATTTTAATAATGATAACAATAATATTGAATCGTATATTAAATCTAAAAATATTACATATTATTTCTTTCTTGACCTTGAAAAATGTTACATAAACATAAAAAAACATATGACAATTATTGCAATTATATAGCATTCTTTGTTTTGTTATATTCATCACATTATATGTTTTGCTGGTCTATACAGACCTAAACCAGCCAGCCTATATAAAATAAAGACAAATTATGCAATTTCCCAAGAAACACATTCCTTATTGATTTTTCATTTTATATTGATTCGATTTAATTCACCCGATGAATGAAAATGATAAAAGCCAATTTCAAAATGTAGCCGTTCGATGCCACAACCCTTCTTGTGCACTTTCCAAATTTCACGTAAATCACCCGTGTCCATATTTCACATACAGTAAGTGTTGCATAAACAATCTCCCCCACGCACATTCAAAACCCTGACACGAGCTCTATATTGTCTAGACGAGTCATTTTTATTTATGCTGCGCAATTGTGCCGATGGTTTGGAGAGGCTGGGGAAGGAAAAGCCTTTGGACAAATGCTCAGTTGTGAACGGCGGCTCGCTCCAAGTCCCTGGCGTACACCCGAGGCATTCACGGAGATGCCAGCCAAAGCTCTAGGTTGTCATTTCAACCCTTCCAGGCCCTTAAACTAACAGTGAAATCGGCAGGGAAAAAAAAACAGACAAACAAACAAAACCATCGTGGCTGAAGGACAAGAAACAGCTCCGGCGTCCAACTCGCGTCAGCTGACAATTTCACGTAGGATGTTGAATTTCATTTTCACCCTACGTGTGGAAATATAATGCCATCACGCTCGGCTCCCACGCGGTCGCTCCTCCCTTCCGCCTCCATTTTGTGCCGATCAGTCTGCCACCATTTTAAGACGCTCGCTCGTCGACAGGAACACAAAGCGAAACAATCGGGCCTGTCAGGTGAGAAACTCATCGCGATTGTACTTCAGACTCTTCAAACACAATCGTTCTAATAATTAAAAATGCAATCGTGTACGTACACAAAAGAGCGGGAAAACGTGCCAAAAGCAACTCGTTGGCGCTGCTTTTTCCCCCCCCTCCGCCACACGAGCTTATCCCAACCATAGCTGCTAAATCGTCCTGCCAGGCACAGCAATACTGAGAGAATCACGTTAGCTGCTCCTATTGTTGGATGACACAGAAAACGCCGTTGCCAAGAAGTTTACTGCCAAGTTCAACAACATCCTGATTTGAAAAAAAAAGGAGGGAAAAAAGACGAACGTCCGATCCCACACACGCAGGCGCGTACAGCCATTACTTTCGGGAGATTCATTAATAACGCAGACTTGCAGATGTTACCATTTATCTCTAATACACCCTCACTCCTCTTAATACTTCACACCCTGGCAGCCATCTTAAAAGCTCTGGCAACCATTTTAAAAGTGCCCTCTCTTT